>NC_083622.1:2139227-2289227 GCF_963584025.1 Labrus mixtus | reverse complement strand
TCCAAAAATTGATCAGAATGCAGGAAAATAAATGTTTGGTGCCTAACATTTTCCCCAGCACATAAATGTTATTAAATGGATTTCTCCACTCCTGCACTGTCGTTGGTTCATGAAGTAAATGATGCAGCAGATATCAAAAATACCAAACTTCCATTCATCCAAACAACCTGCCTGATGTCAGTGACTACAAGGAAGGGCGTTAATATTGAGGGGGAGCTCATTGTTAAATCTTCCCATCAGGGTTGTTTGAAGAAAAAATGCTATCACTGGGAAATCACAAATTCTATACTATTGCCCGTGTTCTCAAATGTTCAGAGAGCCTCTATGAAATGTCTGCTTCACACAGGCAGAGTCCAAAAAAAGTACCAGAGCCCAGTAATCACTCACAGTAAATTTATTAACGTGCAAAGGATTGACGCACTGCTGGTACTTTCTTTAGACTCCTCCTGTGTGAAGGAGACTTGATTTTTGACTTCTTAGGTCCTCTTTTTGAGAGCACCAACCTCCATCTGTGCTGGGGGTTAATGCGCAACAGTTTCATTCTACTTAGCTCCTAACTTAGCTAATTCTGAGCGAAGAAGGGACGGAAACTTTCATCTTCATGAGGAGGCTTGGTATGACACATTCGTTTGAGAGCTGTGATTGGTGGATCTAAAAAAAAAGAGGGGGGGGGGGTTTCCTCTCGCATCTCTTCGAGGCAAACAAAACCATAGCATCTAAATTCTAAAACACATTTCTTTGATGTGTTCTGTAAAGATAATTTACAGTAAAACAGGAAAAGGGACTGCTCCCACATTTGCCACGAGTTAGCTGTGACATGTTAGCAATAAGTAAATACTTAATGTTCTGATCAGTGGTAGGTGAAACTATCCTCTGTGTAAATCACTGCAGTAGAAATAATTCTCATTTTAATGTCAAACACCCTGTAGATGTCTCTGTTAAGATGTGTGTCTGTGTGTAGCGGAGCTGAATGCTGAGCATGCTCAGAAGGTGGCCGAGCGGGAGCAGGCTGTGCAGCAGAAACTGAGAGAACGACAAAAAGTGTATGAAGAAGCTTTCAACCAAGACGTGAAGCAGTACCTTTCCACGGGATACCTACAGACCAGACGTAAGTCCCAGTTAGTTATGGTTGAGAAATTCGACTGGATCTTTTTAAGCCAATAAAAATATGAATGGAAATACTCACTTTTAAATGTAATTGCTGTTTTTTTTGTTGTTTGTTTATGTTGTTTTAAATTTTTCACATACATCATTGTACTTCCCAGTTGTGCAGTCGCAATGACGACATTACACCCATTCATTTGTCTTAGGTCTTTAGCAAGTAGGAGTAAATGAGTGGACAACTAATGCTCCTGTTGGAGGACAGGATTGTGCAGAATAAGGGGATGATGCTGAGCTCCCAGGATAATACAGATGAAGTTTTCTGCATCATCGTGGCATCTTACAGATGTGGGGCACACCTGTCTCCGCTTCCAGTTATTATGCATTCAAGTCGGCCCCTTGGCGTCTTCTCCACGATACAGCTTATAAGTGTCAGACAGGTCAAAATTACATTAATTATATGTGGAAAATGTGTGTATGTGTGTTTGTAGAATCTACAGGCGCTGATGTCAGTGTTCTGGATCATATGACGGTAACAAACACATCAGACCAGGAGGCACTGGACGACTTCCTCAACTCCACCAGTGAAGACATCAGCCCTGAATCATCACTGACCTCAGGTAACCCCACCAAATTATTCAACTATAAACAAACATACACATAGCTGCTAATATTGCGTCAAACTAGTTTCAATATGCCAGCCCCCTTGTAAAAGTTCCATGTGAAGTCAATGGGAGCAGATGTGTGAACGTAGCAGGAAATATTGAGGAAAATTCCCTGCAAGTGAGTAAGAAGGCTTGATTAAATTTTTATCTTGCACCAGGTCAGTGACCGATCACCACATGTTGTAAAAAGGACAATGCGGAAATGGGCAGATGAAGCAATTAGAGTTTTAGTCATTGATATATAACAGTATCAACAAAGACACACGCTTAAGCAGTTTCATTACATCCATGGAGATCGCACCGTACTAGGGGGCTTGCAGGAAAAAGTCTGGGTAAAAGTTGGAGAGAAAATTGTGCCCATTCGCATACACACCTGCAGCCTACCTTGAACATTTTGTGCATGTGCTAATGTGGCTTAAGAGTTAAGTTTTAGTCACTCAGTTGTCCTCTCCTACAGGTCCAGACCTCGAGTCCTTCTCTTCTGAATCTTCAAAAAGCCAAATGCACCAAATACCTCCCACAAACAACCAGCCATCCGATCAGGAGGCAGCGCGGGAG
Organism: Labrus mixtus; assembly: GCF_963584025.1. NCBI lineage: Eukaryota > Metazoa > Chordata > Actinopteri > Labriformes > Labridae > Labrus > Labrus mixtus. The sequence continues at coordinate 2,286,903 of NC_083622.1, read as the reverse complement.
CAGGAGGATGAAGTGTGCAGCGAGGAGAGCATTGAGCCTGAGGTTCAGTCAGACGAGGAGGATGTTCAACCTGATGTGTCTCTGACTGGTCTGCAGTATGTTGGCACACTGAGGGGCTCTGATGACAGTGACCCTGCTGAGGACCTGCCTTCGGGGTAACCAGAGCTCTGGAACTCTTTGTGAACACTAACTACTGATACTCCATGAAAAAATTGACCCTCTGGTCTCCCCCTTGTATTTTGACTTGGCAGCTCTTTCTTTCAACATCCGACTTGAGTTTAGATTTAGCGCTTTGTGACATGCGAGGGGGTAATTCAGTAAACAAAAACAAACTAATCCCTTGAGGCAGATGTAGACCAGAAACTCCTGTGTTGTGTGGGGTAAAGTTTTTGCCAGCAGAGTACCAATAAAACCAACTTGCCAATCAATGCAACGAAAGACCAGCATCTCCTTTGTTTATGATTTAAAAACCCTGTTTCTATGGAGTCTGGTGTCTTTGAAGAGAGAGATGTAACAGCTGTATCTGCGTTTAAAAAAATGTATTTATATAATTTCAAAATAAAAAATCTTCCTCTAACATAAGGGTCTATCTCTGTAGGGATCATTTCTGTAATGTTTTCAGATACTTAGAATAATAATCCGATCCTGTCAGTGACAAAAACAAGAACATTAAGTCAAGATCAAAGTCATCTTTATTGTAAATTTTTGCCTTACGTGCTGGACATACAGAAAAATTGCAACGGTGCCACCGAACCACGGTGCAAGCTGAAAAAGTATAAAAAGATATTTAAAAGAAAATGCTAAATATAAAGGATAAAATACAGATTTTCAAAGTACAGAGATAACGTGCAAAAGATGTGCATTTAAAAACAACAGCAACAACAAATGTGCATGGACAGACTTTGATCCTTCAAGGATTATGTTGCAGACATAACAGCCTGTTTCACTGCTGCAGACTGTATAAATCTACAGGAGAAATTCTAAAATGTTTTTGTCAGTATTAAAAGAGAATATTCTCTATGTGAAGTGAATAGGGTCCGGATTTCTAAAATACTGTTACTTCCCTTTGCAGTTAACCAAATAACGTTGTGCAAAAACAAAGACCAAAAACTATATAGTGATAATTAAGGATGTTCCCAGGTGACTCATTTCTAAGTCCAAGTTATGACAATTCTTAGAATACAGTCACAACTGAGCAGAATTTATAAAAATTGTCTGCAGGTATATGAGGCAATTTGGTTTTCCAAGTGTGGCTAAAATTAACAACAGTAGCAGCCAGCCTTAAGTCCTCCTTGCTGGCCAACGTCCACAGGTAAATGAAGAATATTGTTACACGTTGCTCCGGTCGATATGCCAATTTCAGCTGACACAGCATATATCAATGTTTTCTAAATTTTCCAGATCAAAATAAACAACTGCTCCAACGAGATTAAACGGTCACTGTGCTTGTTTACGTTCAGGCAGTAGAGCTAGAAGAGAAGGCCCATGAACCAGTTTTTCTAGGGCTACAGCTCCAGCTAGTGGTGGGTGGCTGCATTACAGATTGGACAAAATAATTCACTCGTATTAGGGGCCAAAATACAAGAATATTAGTAATATGTTTAAATGGTAAATGGACTGGGGGGCGGAGCCGGACTCCAAGCATATAAGACGTGCTTTTCGATGCTCCGTTGTTATGTGACAATTTCACCTAAAATCAGTCTCTTGGCGACATTTCTGGACACCGTGTGACTCTCTACTTCTTTAGTTATAACTTTGGGACACTTTTTTAAAAAACTTTTTCTGGAACTTTTACCAACTATGACCTCCACTAAAACAAGAACCGATGCTGCTCGTGCAGGCCGCAGCAAAGCCTCTCATTTGACTGAGCCATCGTCACCCCCTGCGGCTAGCAGATTGTAGAGTTAGAGCAGACGGCAAGCGACCATAGTGACCAGCTCTCCTTACTTGCTGCTACGGTAAACATACTGAAGGCGGAGGTAAAGTCTCTGACGGACAAATGTGGGGATCTGGAGGGGAGGTCGAGGAGGAATAACCTTCGGCTACTGGGGATTCCTGAGGGATCAGAGGGTCCGCGCCCAACAGAATTTATCGGCCAACTGCCAAAGGACCTGCTTCACCTGGACGAGACGCCCCTGCTAGACAGAGCCCACCGTGTCCTACGTGCCAAACCCAGGGATGGGGAAGCACCCTGACCGTTTATCATCAGGGTTCATTTCTTCCATGTGAAACATCCCGTGGCACCTCTCTTTCTCTCCAGGGTAAGAAACTCTCGATCTTCCCGGACTATACCCCCGCTGTTTCAAAGAAGAGAGCTGCATTTGGAGGAGTGAAGCGTGATCTGCGAGCCTGTCCCGGTGTGAAGTTTGGTTTGATGTTTCCAGCAGTTTGGAGAATCACTCTGCAGAATGGTACCTCTCAAACATTTGACGACCCGGCTGCTGCTTCGGCCTTCATAGACAGTAAGCTCAGAAAAGTGGTCCCTTCTACAAGCCCTGAATAGGGAAAGCGACAGGTTTGTCACCGGTGTTCAGTTCATAATATGTCTCATTCAAACAGAGGACTGTTAAAATTATACGTTAGTCTTTACTCTGTCACATAACTCCAGCAGTCGTAGTATGACTTTGTTTCATCTACAGGAGTTGTTTAGGTGTGTGTTAATGTTCTTTAGCAACTGTGGGGTATGCGCGCGTCCAGGAGTCGCATCAGCAGGGGTGGGAGGGGGGGGTCTGTTCACAGTTCCTTTTGAGTGATGTTATTTGTATTGTTTTGTATACAGCTTGGCCGCTGCACCTTAAACAATTGTGTGAGATATTATCTATAATGCACTTTTTTATTTGTGACTCATCTAGCACCAGTCTGTTATTGCTGACAGGATTATTATTTATTTCCTTTATTTATCATACCCTTTCCATCTGATTTATGAACCAACCTAGAGTTGCGCAGCAGACTGGAGGAGTGTTAAAATTCTCTAGTTGGAACTGCAAAGGCCTAAACCAGCCAATCAAATGTAGTAAAATACTTGGACATCTTCAACATTTAGGAGTTCACATTGCTTTCCTCCAAGAAACCCATCTTAAGCCAGCTAACCGTATCAGATTGCGGAGGAGGTGGGTCGGACAGGTGTACCACTCTTCATTTCAAAGTAGATCTAGAGCGGTGGCGATATTAATTAATAAGTCGATTAATTTCATTTGGAAGATGTCTTTTCTGATCCAAATGGTAGATATGTACGAGTGACAGGGAAACTATTTGGCTCTCCTGTGGTCCTACTTAATATTTATGGCCCTAACTGGGATAATGAACATTTTTTCAAATAAGTCTTTTGCTCTTTACCAGACCTATCCACAAATCATCTCATCCTGGGGGGGACTTTAATTGCTGTCTTGACTCAAAATTAGACCGCTCCTCTACTAAAAGTACATCGCTTTCAAGCTCAGCTAAGATTAAAGAAAGAAGTTTCACTATCAGACCCTTGGCGATTCCATAACCCATCTGGAAGGGCATTCTCTTTTTTCTCTCAGGTTCACCATACCTACACATGTATCGATTATTTCTTGATTGATAATCAGATGATAATGGAGCTACAAATTATGGGATGTGATTATACTCGACCACCCTGGAGACTGAATACCCGTCTTTTATCAAATGAAGATTTTGTGGCTTTTATCTCTCAGCAGATTGATTTCTTTTTAGAAATTAACAGAACTCCAGGAATTTCAGCCTCATTGTTATGGGAGTCATTAAAAGCATATTTACGGGGTGAAATTATCTCTTACTGTGCTCACAATGCTAAAATTAGAGGTAAGAGATTGGCAGATATATCTAAGCGTATTGCGCAGATTGATGGGGTCTACTCTACTGCTCCAACACCAGATTTATATAAAGAGCGACTCCTACTTCAAGCAGAATTTGACGTTCTTTCTACCACCCGTGCAGAGGAACTACTTTTCAAATCAAGATGTACTTATTATGAGCAGGAGGATAAAGCAAGTAAGCTTCTAGCCCACCAACTAAGACAGGAGTCAGCTTCACACCAAATCCCACAGATCCAAACTCCAACAGGTATAACCACGGACCCCAAACTAATTAACGAACAGTTTAAACAATTTTATGCCTCCCTTTATACTGCTGAACAATCCAATGACCCTACAGCGTTTAACAGTTTCTTTGCCCCCCTTGTCATCCCTAAGATTAGACCTGACCTTGCTGCAAGACTGGATGAGCCTATCTCTATAGAAGAGCTTGATAAAGCTGCGCATGCTATGCAATCAGGTAAATGTCCGGGCCCGGATGGTTATCCAGTTGAATTCTATAGGACATTTTTCAGTAAGTTAGCACCACTCCTCATTGATATGTTCAATGAATCCTTACTCACCCTTAATCTGCCACATACACTTAGTCAGGCCACAATTTCTTTAATTCTAAAAAAGAAAAAGGACCCTCTCCTTTGTGGGAGCTACCGCCCCATAAGTTTACTGCAGGTCGATTTAAAACTCTTATCTAAATTATTAGCTTTGCGTTTAGAGACTGCTTTACCCCACATCATTTCCCCTGACCAGACAGGTTTTATACAAAATAGGCATTTGTTTTCTAATATAAGGCGCCTCCTTAATGTCATATAATCCTTCCACTTCTTCAGTGTCGGAGGCTGTGATTTCATTGGATGCAGAGAAGGCCTTCGATCGGGTGGAGTGGGGCTATCTTTTCCACACCTTGGAGAGATTTGGTTTTGGTGTAACTTTTATCAGCTGGGTGAGACTGCTCTACTCCTCCCCTACCGCCTGTGTCAGAACTAATAACACCTACTCTAAATACTTCTCTTTTTTCCGCTCTACTCGTCAGGGCTGTAATTTAAGCCCACTTCTATTTGCGATTGCAATTGAGCCGCTGGCCATTTCACTTAGATCAAACCCTCGTATAACTGGTGTTTATAGATTTGGTGTTGAGCAAAGAACCTCACTATATGCCGATGATTTGCTTCTATATGTATCTAAGCTTTCTGTTTCTGTTCCAGCAGCCCTCGAGACTTTTAGGTCATTTGGCATGATTTCAGGCTATAAGCTTAACCTGGAAAAAAGCGAACTCTTCCCTTTAAACACAGAAGCCCGTAATTTCCCCCTGCATACTTTGCCGTTCAAAGTCACTCTGCTCGGCTTCACATAACTTGGTATTTACTTTACAGATACATTTGAGGATCTGTTTAGATTAAACTTTTTACCACTGCTAGATAAATTACGTAAAGACTTCGAACGCTGGTCCCTACTGCCCTTTTCACTAACTGCATGAATAAACTCAGTCAAGATGAACATTCTACCAAAATTCTCATACCTATTTCAGTGTTTACCTATTTTTCTGACTCAATCATTTTTTCATAAAATTGACAGCCTGGTGTCAGAGTTCATCTGGAACAAGAAAGTCCCTAGGCTTGGCAGAATCTTATTACAAAGACCAAAATCTTTAGGTGGCCTGGCTCTACCAAACTTCAGGTTTTACTGCTGGGCAGCTAACTTCAGAGTCTTGCAGCACTGGGCCCAGTTTCATTATTCCCCCTCACCTCCAGCATGGTCACTCTTGGAGAATTCCTCTTGTAGTCCAGCGTCATTATCGGCGCTGGCGCATGCTCCTTTAAGTTTTCCCCTTTCTCCTTCCTCTAAAAATATTATTGTTAAATCAACACTCAGGATTTGGAATCAGTTTAAACGTCACTTTGGTTTGCAGTCCTTATCTTTATCGGCTCCTGTCACAGCCAACCCGATCTTTCTCCCTTCCTTGATGGATGCAGGTTTTATGTAGGTAATAAGTGGTGTAGTGGCATCGTTTGAACAATTATCTGAAAAATATGCACTTTCTAAATCACATTTCTTTAGATACATGCAAATCCGTAGTTTTCTCCGAAATAGAAACCCTGATTTCCCCAACCTTCCGGACCCCACTCCTATAGATTCACTCCTGAAACCCTCACATTGTGTAAAGGGTACTATCTCTGTAATATATGCTCTCATCTCCTCACTGCGCCCCTCCTCTTTAGACAATATTAAAATCAAATGGGAGGAGGACTTGGGCGTAGAGATTACTGATGACCTGTTTGAGGTAATTTTGCATAGAGTCCACTCCTCTTCATTTTGTGCCAGACATGGACTAATTCAATGCAAAATTGTCCATCGTACACATTTCACTAAAGTCAGATTAGCAAAAATCTATGGAAATATTGATCCCACCCGTGACCGATGCCATCAAGCACCAGCATCATACAGCCATATATTATGGTCCTGCCCTTCTCTAGTTACATTTTGGACAGAAATCTTCCAAACAATTTCTAAAAGTTTAGAGGTCCCTGTCAGGCCGTCTGCTATAACAGCTTGTTTTGGCATTCCCTCTCTTAACCTACAGCTTCCAAAATATAAGACAGATCTGGTGGCATTTGTGACACTCCTAGCAAGACGACAAATGTTGCTGCATTGGAAATCACCCACTCCTCCCTCTCACTTTGCATGTCTCAAAGATGTTCTGTACTTTATTAAAATGGAGAAGATAAGATGTGTAATAAAAGGTTCAACCAAAAGATTTCATAGAACATGGGGCACTTTTTTCAAATACGTTAAGGGTCTGCATTTTCTGGATGACTCATAATAGTGATATGTGTACATCCATCTTTTATGTGTATGTCTCTGCTTATTTATGTATGTGTGTGCACGTTACAAGTTTGCATACTTGTTCGGTTTTCCTTCTTTTGTCTTTTATAGCCCTTCCGTATAATGTGCTATAGTTACCTCAATACATACTGTGTTTATTTCTTTTTGTAATTCGTTGAACGGTCAAGCTTAGTTTGTGTTGTGTTCTAGTTGTCTTTTCTTTTTTTTTTTTTAAATTCAGAATTACTCTTTATTTTTCTGAAGAACCCGTCAAACATATATCTGTATGTCTCAAAACTCAATGAAAAAACTTGTGAAAAAAAAAAAAGGTAAATGGACTTGAGCTTGTATAGTATATCTTTTCTAGATATATATATGTCACACCTACCCATTCACACACTGATGGCAGAGGTTGCTATGTAGTGAGACCATCAGAAGTAGCTAACCCCATTTATATGCATTCATACACTGATGACAAAGCAGCGGGAGCAATTCAGGGTCAAGTGTCTTGCCCAAGGACCCATCGGACATGTGGCTGCAGGAGCTGGGGATCGAACCCTCGACCTTCCAGTTGAGAGACGATGCCTCAACTGACCAGTAATTATGTTGCTGACTAGTGAGTTTGAAAAAAATTTAATCGTTAAGCCAACTTCTCTTGCACATCCCCAGGGGTACTCAATGAGCCTCACACGGGGCACCACAATACAAAGGGTAGGGAAAAGAATTGGGACGTAATAACCGCCCTGTTTAAACGGCCACACAGCTAGATAAATTCAGAGTTTGCACTTTAAACCATGTTGTAGTAGTATAAAAGCTATTTCCAAAAGGATGTGTTGTATAGATGTAGAGAAGTATGTAGAAAATTGCTTAAGGAGTCAAGTGGGTACAATACACCACCAACGATCACATTTCAGTCATTACATCCTGCTTTACCTTATAGTCACTAAGAGCTTTATCTAATAATAGATGTTTTTAATCTTGATTTAGCACTAGAGCTAAATAAACTCATCCTTGTAAACTTTCCTATCTGTGTTAAAGATGGCGACAATCAACAAAATTAGTAAGATTTTGCTTTCCTCGATCTTAAATCATACAGCAGGATAGAAACCCAAAATAACATTCTCCTTTCAGAAAATGGATAACCAGAAATAGGTTTTCACTTCCCATGCAGGACCTACATAACCTGATCATTTACGTCATTAGTCTTAGAGTCTGTTTACACTTGCATTAACATCCGTCCTGGGTGATCTAATACGTGAAAAGCATTTATTTACACTTTATTTATTACACTTTGCATACTCCATTGAGTATTTGAGAAGTACATATCTCACTTGTCTGCCTCACATGCAAATAAGTGCCTGTAAATCTTTTCCGTTGAAAAAAATGAATGCATCTTCGTTTACACCCAGCGGTAGGCAGCATTCTTCCCCCAGTTGAGGAGGTGGTCCTTAATGCTGCCCAAGACTCCTGAGCATTTACACAACCAAACCAATGTGGATAAATTGCGTGTCAGACCTACAGAAGCGTATTGCATGAGAAAATAAAAATCTGCTCTGTTTTTCTGAATTATTGAGCTTAGTTTTTATGAAGAATGAAAAACGTGTTCAACAGCGACACCTACAGTAAGTCGCTCGCTATGGGGATCCAGTATTTATTGTGTCTTGAGGCACTACGTATCCATTCTGAAAGCATTTTAAATGCATCAATTTAAATCATAGAAGTATGCCTTATTGGCAGAGCTGATCCTGATAGACCAGAGGGGGGTTTGCGTCTGAACTGCAAACATTTAAGTTACAACATTACCATCTATGTCACCTAAATACACGAGTATCTGCCGATGCGTTAAAGAAAACAGTCTGGGAATGTTTTATTCTTTAAGTGGTCTAAATAAGAGCTTCTGTTGGGATTATGATGTACTAGTATCTAATTGATTTAGAAAAACAGCTGTTTTTTATTTGTATTTAAAAAAAAAAAAAAACCTTAACTCGTAAATCTGAGATTTTTAGCCTGAGAAGAACAAAGCGTATTTTTATTTTCTCGTGAATTCAATACGCTTCTTTAAAGACCACCTCCTTATGTAGTCTCAGCTGTCAAGCAGGTCAAGGTCTGTCCTCAGGACGCATTGGGGTGCAGTTACACCCAGCATTATCAGATCATCCGGGATGTATATATTTTTTAAGGTGTAAATAAACGCTTCGCCCTATCAAATCAGGTTTACAAATTGTGAAACTGTACACCTCCTCTAAAATGCAGTCAAACATAAGTAGAATATACCATGTTACTTTTCCACATCTTCACATGCTCCTCGCTTTCTCCTCATTATGATCATATATCTCTATGTAGAAATGTCTATAAACATGCTTTTGTATAAGACCTTTGCATCTAATTTAAGGGCCCCCATAAGCAGCGATTGAAGACTTATCATGATTTTTGCTTATACATTTAATGTCGCCAGTAAATGTCAGTTGTACATAAAAAAAAAGACACAACAGACCATCATGTTGCTGAAATATGTTTAATGATCATACTTGATTAGTAAAGACTGACATCTATTGATTGTACAGGTCACTGCAGATAAATGTGTGCATGGAAGGAAAAATCATAGGGAAAGATGATTACTGTGATTTTTTACTGTGAGTTATAACAAGGTAAGAATCATAAAGAGTTTCTCTAGTGATGGTAAAGGCTTTGTGTTAAACACTCGGTACAATCAATATCCTGCTTCCTACATGGTGATTATAATGTTTAGCATCATTGTACACAGGGTTTACAAACGATCATTACAGCCGCCATGTGGGTAGGATGTACTGCAGGGCTGATGTAATAGACTGCATTCCTTTGATATGAATATTATTATCCAGGAGTACCTGATGAGGTTTTAGCTGTATTCAAAGGTCATTATGTCTTCTAACATATCATACTGCTTAATTTTAAACAGAGGAACAAAAGTGACAGAAAAAACCCGAAATGATTAAATCAATTTTCAAATATGTCATATAAGTCAACCTGATTAAGGATAAGGGCTCCTGAAGAACATTGATTCTGTTACCACAGAAGAATCTTTATTATAGCTGATAGTCCAAGGTGTAAACACAACATAGCTGGATATATTCTCTCCTAAATAACTTGATTTGATGATGACTCCCTGATTAGTAGCAGCCCCTCACTCCGTTCACCACACCACATTTCTGCTGGGGGCCGCAGGGTTTTGTTGCGCATTTCATCATCCCGTGCGAACACTCACAGTATAAACCGCAGTTATCGTTGTAGTGCCCCTCACCGATCTCGAGGTAATGACCACCAAGGAAACAGCCACATTCAGCCAGTTTCACACAGCGATCCTGCAGAGGAAACGATTCAACAGTCAGGAAAATTAAATCAGGAGTGTGTGATTCAAACACAAATAAATGTTTCTCAAACAATCCTGTCATTATAGTAAGTTCTTATCGTGCTGATTTATGTCTTAAGTGATCAGTTTAATCTAGTCAGTTTATTTCAGTGGGCGGGGCATGGATGAGGATATTACCTTATTCAGCAAGTATCCATGTTGACACACACAGCCCTCACTTGGTGCGATTTTACAGTTGGCACGTAGAGATAAGGAGTCGCAGGTGATTGGACAGCCAGGAGCACTGAGACTGTAAATACTATTGGCTTGACAGTCCATCGCTGACACATACATACAAACACACATAATATTAAATACATTACAGATACAAAAAATAATTAATCATGAAAGAATGGAGTCCGGAAAACATGTTTAGTACACCTTTTCAGAAGTTTGGAGCAGAAGAAGTTTGTTGTTTTATCTACAGAAACATCCAGTAAGAATTGCCATGATACCCGCATTTTAACTTAAAGGCTTAATATGCGATTTTTCACACTTAAATGTAATAGAAATCAAGTATATCCTCTGAAAATAACTCTGTGAGTAATGACTGTCTACAATTTATGTAACACCCGACTCCCACTGTCTGTGATGTTTTCCGAGTTTTCCTAGTCCTATCTTCAGTTAGTTTACATCGCCAGGACGGCCGGCTGACTCCTCCCCTCGTGTATAAAAGTTGTTTAATTGAGGGACTAGAGAAAAGAAGAATAACATACTGTATTCCCTGTTTAACTGCTTTTCTAGATCACGCTCATTTCAGCTAAATTTACATGCAGTGTGACGATACGAGCATAATAAAGATCGCTAGCATAGCATGCTAACACAACAATGCAGCGCAAGTTGTTTTGGTTTCATGCTGGTGCTCAAGGGCGACATCTGCTGGATCAAAACAAAAAATCACATATAAAGCCTTTAAAGCCATTTTTGGTCTGATGACTGATATAGATGTGTGTGTGTGTGTGTGTGCATTTCTTACGACAGAACTTTTTGGTCCTCCAACTCTCAATTTTAGCTCCCGCATCCTGACAAGACGTGCTGAAAGCTGATAGGCTGCTGCCGCATATAAAGCCTTTAAGTTAAACAAAACCCAGCTCCTTTCTGAAGGATTGTGAATTTGTGTGCAGGGTGTCAATATGACTTTAAGAGTCTCAAGACTGTGAAACAACAGGATGTCTTCATTCTTCTGTTTCTTTGCATTTTTTTCATCTTTTCTTCTCTGTCACTTGTCTGCTGTGGCTCTGTCTTTTTTTTGCAGCAGTTTTTTTCTTTTTTTATGAAGCTTTACTACTTTTCTTTCTATTGAACTTAAAATAAACAGGGATTGTATTGTTTTAGAATGGGTGGTATGGAAGGTATTGATTTATTTATTTTTTACAACCAAAATCGATAACAATCAAGAAACAATCATCATAAAAGTGAGAAAACATAATCGAAAACACTCACGGCAGAAGTTCTCCGTCCTCCACGGTTTGACGTTGCCTTGTTTCCTCTGACACTCCTCCACGTAGTCTCTGATGATGTCACAGGCTGCCTCCTGTTTGCCGTCGTTTAGATACATGTCATAGACACAGTCTTGGTGGTACTGTTTGGTATCCAGGAGCTCTGAACATTCAGCCAGGGGTCCGTCCTTCGCCGTTATCACGTCACACGCCTTAGTGTAGTCGGGCAGTTTGTCGTCAACGGGGAGGGGTGGAGGACAGTCTTTACCTGGAAACACAAAAAGCATCAGCAGCATTATCATTGATTTATTTGTTTTTATATGAAAGAAGATATCCATCAGACATTTTAACGTCTACTGTCCAGCTCTGAAACTCGTTTTTCCGATGTTTCCAACACCACATGAATGCAGGGTGATGCAAAGCAATTTACATTTAAAATCTAGATTTAGATTCTAAATTAAATCACAAGTAAAAGCGAGAGCCAATGAGCTTCTTACACTCATGAGAGCATCCCTCCACATCAGCCACCAAATGGCTCACTCCAAACACTGTGGCGTTGTCGGCCTGCTTCCCGTCGGGCAGCATCAGGTCGTCCGCTGGGTCTCCGTTCATGTTTCCACAAAGACCACAGGCTGCATTTTCATAGTTAGAAGCCAGCTCCACCCTCACTGAACTCACATAGTCAAATGAGACCTGTAACATGAAGGAGAGTTTATTTATTTATTTAATTTAATTAATTTAATTAATTTAATTAATTTAATTAATTTAATTAATTTAATTAATTTAATTTAATTTATTTATTTTTAATTTATTTTATTTTATTTTATTGTATTTATTCATTTATTTTATTTATTTATTTTATTTTATTTTATTTTATTTTATTTTTATTTTATTCTTGCATTGTTAAGGAGAGCTTGGAACACAAAAATGTCATTGCCAGCTATGACTGCTTTGCTTGTTATGTTGTGCATTTGACTAATAAAGATAACTTGAACTCGAGAGTCAAAGAAAAATGCATTCTCTCTGATTTCTGACTCTATCCACCGTCCTCTCTTTAACAAAGAACAAACCTGCCACACACCTGCTATTAATCAGAATTTTTTATTTTATGATGCTATTTGCCCGATTCAAAGTCATTCTGCAACATCATCACGACACACAAACAAGACGTCTCATGACGAGCGTGCAGGTAAACACACATTTCAGCCTCTTCTACAAACTGAATAAATCGTGTGTGTGTGTTTATGAATACCTTTAAAAAGTGTGTTTCGATGACGGCCTCTCTGTGTCTGCGATGAACCTGCACCTGTGATTTATTCCACAGGAATGGCAGAGATTCTATCACTCCATCCACCTGTGGAAAACACACACACACACACAGACATGCTTTAAAATGCATTTTGGTTTGTTATTTGAGTTTTGTTCAGAGAGGGAGAGAGGCGGATCAAGGTGAAGGGGGAAACACAGACAGTGTGAGAGGAGACATGGGTGAAGTGACGGCTCTGGGGAAGAAATATAAACGGCACTTTACAATTTGTCAACAGTTTTTTTTAGTTGAAAAAAAAGACTGAAGGAAAGGGACCTGAAGGGTGGAAGCAACAAGAAGAGATGATAAAAATGGAGGTGCAATGAAATGAAAGCGTGTGACGCATCTCAACTGTGAAAAAAGGAGAACTACTTTGATTCAATGTTAATTGTTGTAAAATTGCCACCAGTGTAGTCCATATATACTGTTCCTAACCTAAAAGGGATGCTAACTCCAAAAATGTTATGAATATATATATGTTCTCCCAATAAGGCACAATGATTTAGTGGCTGTGCACTTTTTCAAGCCTCGTCATATATGTAGGCTGACCCTTTAAAACCCATTGTGTGTATGTGTGTGTGTGTTCGCATGTTTCTCACCAGCACTTTGCCTGTGTGTTCCTGTGAGAGCGTGAACTTTTTGCCGAAGACATTAAGTGTCACTACTTTGGCGTAGGACACTTTTTTGTTGCCGCGGTTGTTGTTCTCCAGAGTTACCTACAATCAAAAAATACATAAATAAGAGCAGGGATGATTGATGGACAGAAGAGAGGAGGACACATTCATGAAACAACTACACTGAGATGATAAAGAGTTAAACATGTAATGCTGGCCACATCAGTCCACATGTAAACGGTAGCACACAAGCAGCAGGAGTTACTCTGCTCCTGTGAACTTAGGCTGCCTACACAAGATACTTTCCCGCCTGATTTGGGACATTTCGGGTTATCTTCTTTGTGTTCACTGTATGTAAAGCATTAGCTTAGCTTTCTGGCTTACAGCTGAGGTGAAACTGACTGGACTAAAAATGTCTCCAGTTGCCAAGTTATATCTGTGTGTCAGTCCTGTGAGCGAGGTGCAGCACCGCCTACCCACCAATTACAGCTGTGATTGGCTCCAGCACACCTGCGACCCCAATGGGATAAGCGGTGTCAATCGAAATTACCCGCTGAGTTATACATACTAACGGCTAAAACTCATCACAAACCAGCTTGTGTGTTCTAGGAACAACTTTATATGTCTAAAAGGACTTCACATCTGACATGTTTTGTTTTCGAGTCAAACATCACTGACTGTCTCTCTGCTGCTCACCTCAAAGTCCTTCAGTCCTTTGGTGTCTCCACACACACCGGCCAGCTTGTAGACACAGTTTCCCTGGAAGTCAAACTTGCGTCCATCGAAGGAGTCGTAGTGTGGGTCTCCGCGTGCTGTGCACATCTTAAAGCTGACTGGATAACAGTCCCGCACTCCCTCCACGATGCTGCACATCTCTCCGGCCTGACATCCCACTGACTTACACTGCACCTGTTTTGTTACTGCGTCACACACGCACTTGTCGTTGCATTCAGAGTCGCCCCAGAACTCCTCATCTGGCTTGTGATAATGTCCGTTATGTTCACAGCCGCAGCCCTTCTCCTTGGTCACACACCTGGCAGACAGGAGGGCAGAGAAATAACTCATCCCAGGTAAAATAATGAGAGGTTGCAAGTCATACTTCATTGTTTACATTTTTGGTTTTCTTTTTAGAAATCTGCAAACCATCACTGCACTATCATCCAGCCAAGAGAATAAACCACATGGGGGGCTTTCCTCACTTTGCTGATGGATATGTCCTGGTACCACTGAAATTGTATGCTTGTAGAAAACAATAAAATAAATTTGGCAGCGGGTGTTGAGAGATCAGATTGGTCGTGTCACATTCAGAATCCGAGTCCAAATTTAATCCCAAAATTAATTCAGATTCAGATTCAGAAAACTTTATTTATCCCAGAAGGGCAATTCCGTTTCACAACCTACCGAGCCATTGAAAAACGCAAAGACAACATAAAAGGAAACAAACACATCACCACAGCATTCAAACAGTTACATTCACATGTCAGTAACAACAATTCAACAGACGGATAGGTCGTCAAGTGAGAAAGCCAGCGCTATCAATCTACAATTTCCTAATATCAATCTACAATTTCCTAATAATAATAATAATAATATATCAACTTTTTCCCCATTTGATCATTTGCTGATTAAGTCATTCAAAACAGTACCGTGTCTAATATCATTACTAAACATAAATTTCACCATAAGAATTAAGAACTAGAATTCAAGATATCATATCATGTGTCATATACGTTATAATTGTTTAATGGTTTAATCATCTTGAGAACTTACTCTTCTGATATGAAATTGATTGATTAATTAATTACTACAAGTCATACTAATTTCCTTACTTTTAAGGATGGTGCCCCGAGGAATAATTAGGATATAACATCTTAATAAATGAGTTACGCTGCACTGGATTCTTCATACCATCTACATTGGTGTCGTTCACTTACTCTGTTCCACTTCTCACATATCCTTCGTCACAGAAACAGCCCTCCACACAGTTCTTAGTGCAGAACTCAGGCTGAGGTCCACAGCCGGGCGGACACGCTGAGCCGCACGTCTCGTAGTGACTGTTTTCAGGACACGGAGCAGCTGGAGGAATAACAGAGGGGAGGTCATGTTATTGGTTGGAACAAAGACTGCATGTAAGTGAACGTAACCTGCAGGTCTGAAAGGTGAATCCAAAGCTGAAGTATCTTAAACCTGCATTCTTTATAATGTCCAGTAGGGGGCAACTCCACTGGTTGCAAAATTAAGTCGGATTGTATAGAAGTTTTGAGAAAATGGTTGTACTCATCAATAAAATTTCACTAATGAGTTTATGGTCTCAGCCTCTAGTTTCAAGTTTTTTTCAGTTTAGCAGGATGTTCATTTAGTTGACTTCCTTTTCTGTGCTCTGCATTGTTTACAGTCAAATTATCAACTTACAAAGCAACTTTGTGTTACGATCAAAAGCAAGGAGAACTTCACCCTCCGGATTTGTCTGCAAAATACACTCCTGGTTCATTACATCCCCCAAGGGAGCGCGATTTCAACTGTTTCTGGCAAGTCTTACTTTAACTGTAAATAGTACATTACACAGAGGCTTCATTCTGGCTAGCTTCAGCCGTAACCTCACGAAAAACAAATCAATTTTCTTGGGATTTCTTTGCATTAATAGACCTTTAATTTAAGATGTAAAAATGTCAAAGTCAAGCTTTGTCTGGTTCTGTCCTCAAGAGTAGAAGATTACTTTTATGTTAAATGCTTGTTGCATGCAGGTTGGATTGTTTCTCAAGGAATTTTGGAAATCTAAATGCTGATTGGCTGTCAAACATACTCTCAAGCAGATTTGTGTCTTAAGTGTAAATGTTTGATCTACAACAGGCTGTTAGCTGCTGCTCCTACGTACATTTCCATTTATAGAAATACAATTTTCTGATTGTATTCCGCCTGTTTTTACTTTCCATAAACAGTTTGTCCTGCATACACAGATGCTGAGACTTAATTGGTCGAAATTTCAACTACACTTTTCGCGTTTTTGCCAAAATTACTCCCAAGTTGAAAAACTGGAGGTTCTCACAAATCGTTTTCTAACCAGCGTCTGATCCAAATACGGTCATTACTCGCTCCAAAGGAACAACATGGCAATGGCCAAAATGACATAGACTTAAAACAGTAGCCCGGATCTCAGGGCGAGATCAAGGTGGCAACGTTCACATCTTATTATGCGTTGTCTATGTTGTGTAAAACATACTACATCTAACTTACGACAGTCTGCCAGTTGTCTCCATGGCGCTACTGATGCTTCATTTTCCTGGCACTCTGCCATGTAGGTGCTCAGAGCCTCACACAGCACCTTCTGTCGTCCTTCATTGATGCAGACGTCGTACAGACAGTCAGACACAAACTCTTCAACTGAAACCTTAGCGTGACAGTCAGCGAACGGTCCGGTCTTATTACTCAGGAACCCACAGAACTGTGGCCCAAGGTACCTGAAAGTGCAGAGAGAAATTTTACATTTTCAGGCTATGGTCACCTTTCTCAAATGAAAACAGCACCATTAAGATGGCTCTAGGGATGGTAATACAAGTTGTATTAAAAGGTTGCTAGTCTCTTCACAATGGGAAAGTAAAACATTTCTGAACTAAAATGAAAGTTACTGTTTTAATGATTAGTAAAAGAGCTAGTTCAAAAAAAAAAAGATTGAGATTCAAACATCCTCATTTCACGGTGGAGTCATTCACTTCAGATTTCTCATTTTTCAAGTAGTTGTTTTAAGACTTTCGACTTAATGCCACATGCATTTTATGTTAATTATACTATTTATCTGTATATCTATGGATCTCAGTTTGTAAATGCACATTCAATTTAGTCATGGAATTCCACAAGGTCCTGTACTCGGGCAGAGTCTTTTCACCTTATATATGCTTCCTCTAGGTAACCTGCTATGCAGATGATACTCAGTTATACTTATCAATGAAGCCAGATGAAACCAATTAGCTATCTAAACTAGACACATGCCTTAAGGACATTAGGATGATGGATGATTAGAATTATTTTGTTGCTTAACTCAAACAAAACTGAAGTTACAGTTATTGGCCTCAAGCAACTCAGAGGGACATTGTCTAATGATGTAATTGTCTGAGATGACATTAGCCTGGCATGTAGCACCACATGTGTTAGGAATCTGGGAGTTGTATTTGATCAGTTTATATCCTCCAACTCCCATATACAACACTTTTCAAGGAGAGTCTTATATCCAACAAACACTGTCATTCTTAACAAACCTCCTCATCCCGTGGCCCCTCTCATGACTCTCATGACTTTATAAAAGATAAAGCTAAAAATTGAGGAGGCCCCAGAGTTATTCTGCATTTCAAAGTGGGCTGTGTTACTCTTAAGTTTGGAAAAGCGGATTTAAGTTGCACAAAACATTTTGTGACTTTACCTCTCGCGGTCTTCCTTGGAGCACTGAGGACACTTCCCCTGACAGTGATGGTAACAGAACTGGTCTCCATCAGGGATGCTCCATGACGCCGCCCAAGATGTCACATTAGCAGCAATCTTGCCTCCAGCGGTGGTCAATTCGTCCTCCATGTCACCATTGTAGTTGCCACAGAGCCCAGCAACGTTACCAAAGTAACTGCTGCTGAGGGTAACCAAGACGAAACTAGACCAATCAAAAGCGATCTCCACACCAATTTGAGTCTCGATTGTTCCTCTTATTCCACTTTGTGTTATGGAGATGACTCCTACATCAAGCTCGATGGGAAGTTCTTCCCTAATACCATCCACCTACAGGGGGACATCACAGTTATTCACCATTCTTACAGTTTTCATTTTACTCTGACATCACACTTAGGGTGGGATGCTCAATGCTGTTCTTCCAGGGTTCATTTTACAGGGCTGTGTTACAACTGCAACCTGTAATCACAGGGAGTCGGAAAAATCAATAAAAGATCATTGATTACAGAATCATCTGTAACCAAATTTTTAGTAATAGAAAATATTCTACAGCTAATGTTAGCTTTTAGCCCCGCCCAAGCTAATGTGTGATTGTCTCAATAAAAAAATAAATCTTGGCTAAAAACATGTAAGATAAACTATGTTAGCTAAGAAACAAACTAGCTAACATACTGACCGCTTAGAAATAATTTCCCACCTAATTTTTTTTTCTATTATTAAAGGCTTTATGTGCGATTTTTTGATCCAGCAGATGTCGCCCTTGAGCACCAGGATGAAACCAAAACAACTCGCGGTGCATTGTTGTGTTAGCATGCTAATGCTAGCGATCTTTATTATGCTCGTATCTTCACACTGCATGTAAATTTACCTGAAATGAGCGTGATCTAGAAACACAGTTAAGCAGTGAGTACAGTATGTTATTCTTCTTTTCTCTAGTCCCTCAATTAAACAACTTTTATACGCGAGGGGAGGAGTCAGCCGGCCGTCCCGGCGATGTAAACAAACTGAAGATAGGACTCTGAAAACTCTGAAAGCATCACAGACAGTGGGACTCGGGTGTTACACCCATTGCAGACAGTCATTACTCACAGAGTTATTTTCAGAGGATATACTTCATTTCTATTACATTTAAGTGTGAAAAATTGCATATAAAACCTTTAACTAGCTAACTTATGAACTAGTTTAAACAAGTAAGCTAATATAAATTAGTTAATATAGGCTACCATGCTCTTGTTTGAATTAATTTAAGGCTAATTGTATTTCCCTTGCTGGTTAGAAACAGAGATAAGCTAGCATGCTTACTTTTTGTCAGACTAATTTCCTATTGCCCTTGATGATGGTAATTTGGCTATGTTATCTAGCCAGATGTGGAAAGTGACGATGTCGTAGAAACGGTTTAAATTCTTTACTCACAGTATCGTTGCTAACAATATGTCAACAGTATATTGACTTCACTATATTACAACATTTAAGATGACCCCCCTGAGGGTTACATTAGTACAAAATGGTAGCCTTAATATTTGTATTTTCTGACATGCTCTCTCGTATAACCCACCACTACGATATCTTCTGGACCACTGGGGATGTAAATACTGTGGCCCAACATCTCCACAGTGAATGACTGCACAGAGGAGCCCTCAGAGTTCCCTCGCAGCTCGTTCTTCATGGTCACCGTTACCGCTGGCAAGGATGAATCAGCTCCTGAGGGATCAGAATAATTTATGTTAGCAAACATTAACCCTGTGTCTCTGTTCTTTATAATAATCGTACAAAGGGGATTACAGAAATGTTGCTAATGTTTTTTGCAAAATAACAAGGATTTTAACATTTAACACATTTTGACATTTTCACTGTCAGTTAAAATCACACCTGTGGTGTTGACGAGGACGTAGCTGCAGGTTCCTTGGAACGAGTAACTCTTGGCGTCGAACGTCCTGTAGTGAGGGTCCCCAGATCCCCAGCACATGGCGCTAGACTCCGGCACACACACTCCCTGACCCTCTTTCACCTCGCAGCGCTCCTTCACCCTGCAATTGGTCTTTGCACAGGGGTCTGAAACACACACACACACA
This sequence comes from Labrus mixtus, assembly GCF_963584025.1. NCBI lineage: Eukaryota > Metazoa > Chordata > Actinopteri > Labriformes > Labridae > Labrus > Labrus mixtus. The sequence goes on along the minus strand of NC_083622.1, from coordinate 2,267,018 downwards.
CACACATTATGCAGGAATTTGGTTCTGAAAGTTTCCACAAATAGATACAGCATGACTCCTGAATCAGGATGGAAACAAAGAGAAATACAGGTAGAGATGGAAACACTTTAGAGAAGAGCAGAAAGGAGAAAAAGTCACTCAGTGAGTATTTGACCATTTGGGAAGCAGCCGATGACTCCGTCCTTGTTGCGACAATCCTCCCCCTGCTGGCAGCTTGAGGCATTACAGCTGAACTCTCCGGCCTCGCAGGAACAGATCTCTGAACAGTCGCCTGCTCTTACTGATGAGCCTGACTGAAAAGAGTTGCACAAGCATTAGAAAAGAAACAATCAATGGCCACTGATAAGTTGAGACATACGCTAGGTTATGCAAACAAAGCATGTGGTTTGGTTTTTGTGCCTTAAAGGGTCATAATGTTCGTTAAATGGGGGAACTTTTTGTTGCAGTTTTTCGGGGTCAAACAGGTACAAAAGTCACTCGAGTAGATGGCTTCAGCCTTCAGTAATGAGACCGGCTGTAATTATTCTTTGTAGAAAATGTGCACGATCAAATCTCTTCCTCTGAAAGTGCTTATAGAAATATTCTCTTAGCACGAGGTCACAGCACAAATTTATTCCCAACGTTTTGCAGACTAGGGTTGTCACAGTAACAGAGTTTTAAACTTTGATTCAAAAGTCAAATTCAAACCATCAATACCTGTTTCATTACCATGGCAACAACATCAGATGTCCAATGCACCCAATATGTGTTAATCTTTTTTCTTAAATTACCAAAAATTGCCAGTAAAATTCTGCACTCTGTCAAAAGGTTTTTGACCGCTTGAGAGCGAGGATGTCTGTCACTGTAAGGTTTTGTTTGTTTGGCATTTTTTATGGACTCTTATTGACTACGTTGTGCCTTTAGATTAATATGGAAAGTGTTTTAACTGCAATCCGGTCTAGGGGGCCAATCGTTTGTTGAAACGCGTCAGTGGCAACGCGCGTCAAAGCCAGGTCATTCCTGGATCAGGCATGTCAGTAGTTCAGTACTTGATTGACCTCCTTCAACACGGCCATCTTTAAAATTCAACAGATAAAGAAAATCCACTAAGATGATGGTTCTTACTTTATAATACTGTCCATCTACCACACAACCACACTTCTCCACAGACACACAGTTGGCTCCGTCGGACATGAGGCCGTCGTCACACTGGCAACCCTCTTGACAAACTGGGGCGGGAGCTGAGCTCTGCAGGGAGGAGCAGGTGGAGGGCCAGGAGGAGGCACACAGCTCATAGTGACTACCAGCGGGACACTTCAATGCTGCAGGGACAAAACCAGACACAGAGACTCAGAACTGAAAAAGTTTGACCTGTTGTTGCTTTATTTATTCCAAGTTTAGTCTTCAGTGTTTCCTGTTTTATTTTGTTATTTCTTATCTTAATGTTTTTTTTTTCTCCTGTGTGTATTTTTGCTGTTACATACTTAAGAGCTCTATGTGTCTTTACTGTTTCCTGTTTTATTTAGTAGTTCTTGTCCCCGGGAGAAACTCCGGGTGAAAAATGTGTCTGTTTGCGTTCACACATGTAGCTCTTCCTGGAAATATCAGGAGTGAGTCTGGAGTTTTCTTTAAGTGTGAAAAGCCCAAGAAGTAAGTTTCTGTTTTCCTTTTTGCCTTTTGTTAAAATTAATCTTGAGTTTTGTTATCTTCCCTTGAGTCCTCTTCCGACAGTTTTTCTAACACTGTGACAGAATGAACCAACAAGAAGATGGAAGGAACACTGAGACTAAATAAACACGAGTAATAAACACATGGTGAGACTAACGACACAGGTGAAGCCATTCAGGGCAATCAAAATGGAGGTACACCAGACAAAAGGGGGGAAGTAAGAGTAAACCATGATATGATATATTTTCACTAGAAAAACTTAAAATGATCATGTGACATTTGTTGGGTTTGTAAGAAGGATAAAGTGTAACTCGAAGGTTTGTTATGAGACCAGAATTTTTTACTATCATATGATTTAATTAAAATCAAACAATTTCAGTACCTGGTTCGATACCAAAGCATCAAAAATACAAAATCCAATCACTCAATGCAGGGAAATTCCTTGTTTTTCATTACCAGAAGTTGCAGTCAAAGTCCTTCAAACTGTCTAAATTGCACAGATTATTTCAGTACTGAAGTGTTGCCAACATATTTGTGTAATTTAAGACAATGGTCCTTCTCCTGCAGTGGCTTTTGGTTAAAAACATGACTGAAGCTATTACATTTTTAAAGCTTCTGTACTTTTCAATACGATGGATGATTAAAAAATTGAGATTTTTTTACAATGAAGTATCTAAGTAGCTTATTTTTTTTTTAGATTTATTTTGGGGCTTTTTGTGCCTTTAATGGAGAGATAGGGTAGTGGATGGAGTCAGAAATCTGGGAGAGAGACAACGGGCAATGACATGCGGGAAAGGAGCGACAGGTTGGATTCGAACCCGGGCCGCCTGATTGGAGGACTGCCTTAGTTACTTTTTATGGTTGCTTCTAGAATAAAACATATTAAGGTCAGGGTATCTCTGCAGCTGTAAAGTTCTTCATTGTTCTGTTGTTTTTAATCATGCACTTTTCATACATCCAACATCTGCACTTTCTGTGATGTGTTGCAATTTTTGTTGTAATATTTAGATTAACTGTGCAATCCTAATAAATCAAATCCAGATGAGTTCATCCACATTCAGCAGCAGAGAAGAAATCAGACTTACGACAGAACTTGTCGCTCCTCCACTCCTTTATCTTTGCACCGGCGAGCTGACAGGCGGTGACGTAACTCTGGATGTGACTGCACAGGAGGACGTTGTCCCCTTTGCGTGACGTCATCTCCCTGAAAAAGATGAACACACAACAGAATCTTAACACCGGAACTCAAAATAAATCATCGATCTGGTTTAACTTGGATCTAATTTTTCCAGACAGGGACCAAGTGACGCCCTCTGGTGTTGAAAAATGCCACAGAAAACAGAATTCCCAAGAACTGCAGTTCCTCCAGTGTCCACTTGAGGCTGTCTTCAAAAGTGGGTCAATCCCCATAGAGTGTGTTTACATCCTTGTACAAACATACAGATTTGGTCTCTTTAGGTAATTCCTTTATAAATGAAAATTGTCCGGGTTGAGTTTTTATATAACTAACCTGTATAAATTATATTAAAGCTTACAGTTATGCACAAAAAGGGGCCTCTGCTAGGTGTCACCTCAGCTAATTAAATCATTGAATTTAAACCTCTGGGCCATGTTTTTAGTGTTGGTGGGATTTTCATTAAAAAATTGGACATATATATTATGTGTTTTTTGCATTAGCCAGTCATTCAAGAAGTCGCAGCCCAAACTTCTTCTGTGAGTGTCATTACACAGTTATTATTTTAAAGGTCAAATATTATGGAAAATACACTTCATGTTTTTCTAACTCTAAAATGTGTCTCTAGTCTGTCTGTACAAAGCCACCAATTATAAGAAAAGTCCATCCTCTCCGTCTTTTGCCTGCTCCACTTTTCAGAAAATGTGTGCTCAAACAGGCCGTTTGGAGTTTTTCCCTTCATGACATCACAAAGGGCAGTAGCCCCTCCCCCAGGTGGGTGACACTCCCACAGCTAGGTGTTTGTTCTGCCCTCTGAGTCTGCCTTCTCACCGTAAACAATAGGACATGGAGCAAGACACCCCAAGCCACCCAAGCACTTCCAGAGAGGGGGCGTGGTCAGACACAGCTCATTTACATATTTAAAGGTACAGACACAGAAACAGCCTGTTCTGAGCAGGGCTGAAATAGAGGGGTTTATAGGCATGATCAAATACAGGATCAGAGTGGATTTAGAACAAGAAACTTCACACACATGTTTTGTGGAGTTCTGTGACTTATTTAAACTGAAGAAGAGGAGGAGAATATGTGACCTTTAATATGTTTGATCATTGTTTACACAGTCTAGTTTGGGGTACTTCCTTACCTGACACAGGCATCATAGTACGGAGTAGGTTTTACTGTAGAGTGGCATCCTTCAAAAGGGCCCTGCGCTGATTTGATGATGTCACAGTTTTTCTCAGCGTCAGGGTCCGTCTGTTTATCAGTCTTAGGACAGGAAGCGTCCCCACAGCTTGTGTCACACTTGACGTCTTCGTCCTCCTCAACAACTGAGGCCGCAGCTGTGTCCTCCGGATTTCCGATCTCCCCCACCAGATCGTCAGACATGTCGCCGTTGTAGTTCCCACAGAGGCCACTGGTTGCGCTGTGATAGGTCGACGGGAGATGCACGACCACACCCGACTGAGTGTCATAGGTCACCTTTAGACCAAAGTCAGTTTTGACAATGATGTTGACACCATTTTGTTGTATTTGAACCCTTTCCTTAGCCAGTGACACGGGAAGGGTGACTTTGATGTCATCGACCTGAGACACAAAAACAAAGCCATTTTCAGGTGAGCTGGTCAAATATTCAACCTCCCATCCTAAGGAATACGGCAGATCATTGAAGTTTGTCCATGTTGTGTTGTAGAACTAAAGGTTGGTCTTGGTCCTTCTCAGACTGGACTGCATTTTTACAGAGGCCTGTCTCAGTCAATTACATGATGTTAAAAAAGTTAATTTATTGTGTTGGTCGACTAAAATTCAACTCGCGGTGCATTGTTGTGTTAGCATGCTAATGCTAGCGATCTTTATCATGCTCGTATCTTCACACTGCATGTAAATTTACCTGAAATGAGCATGATCTAGAAACACAGTTAAGCAGTGAGTACAGTATGTTATTCTTCTTTTCTCTAGTCCCTCAATTAAACAACTTTTATACACGAGGGGAGGAGTCAGCCGGCCGTCCCGGCGATGTAAACAAACTGAAGATAGGACTCTGAAAACTCTGAAAACATCACAGACAGTGGGACTCGGGTGTTACACCCATTGTAGACAGTCATGACTCACAGAGTTATTTTCAGAGGATATACTTGATTTATATTACATTGAAGTGTGAAAAATCACATATTAAGCCTTTAAATACATAATAAATACAAAACGTCATACCTTAACTTCCCAATTGACCCCTGTCTCCATGGAGATTTCAGCGTCATACACGTGAACCTCAACGCGGCGAGTGACAGAGCCGTCTTTATCTGTTTTCTGCTGCACCAACACGGAGAAGGGCGTCTTCCCTCCATCGTTCTTCTGCACCTCTGACAGCGTGAAGAGACAGTCTCCCAACAGAGGATACTCCTGCAGGAGGGGACAGGTGTATGTCATAACGTCTACTGTCAGCGTCTTACAGCTTACATTTATTATTTCAATTCAGACAGCTTCGACCTTATCTAGAAAAAAAATGTGCTCTACCTTTCCATCGAAGGAGCGGATGTTTCTGACTCCACTGACCGAACAGGAACCAATACTTTTGGGTTGACAGGAGACGGCGCCGTCTTTCAGAATGCACTTCTCGTGTTGTGAACAGTGGAAGGTGGCGTCACACTTTATCTGTCCTTCTGAACACACACACTGAGTGTTACAGGACTGTCCGCGGTAGAACACCTGAGAGCAGAGAGACAGGTGAGTGAGGGAAGCTGTACAGGGAGCAGAGTGATTGATGTGTGTGTGCAGGTTTGTCACAGAGGAGGTGTGTGTTATAAATCTGCAGGTGTGTCACAGAGGAGGTGTGTGTTATAAATCTGCAGGTGTGTCACAGAGGAGGTGTGTGTTATAAATCTGCAGGTGTGTCACAGAGGAGGTGTGTGTGTTATATATCTGCAGGTGTGTCACAGAGGAGGTGTGTGTGTTATAAATCTGCAGGTGTGTCACAGAGGAGGTGTGTGTGTTATATATCTGCAGGTGTGTCACAGAGGAGGTGTGTGTGTTATAAATCTGCAGGTGTGTCACAGAGGAGGTGTGTGTGTTAAATATCTGCAGGTGTGTCACAGAGGAGGTGTGTGTGTTAAATATCTGCAGGTGTGTCACAGAGGAGGTGTGTGTGTTATATATCTGCAGGTGTGTCACAGAGGAGGTGTGTGTTATAAATCTGCAGGTGTGTCACAGAGGAGGTGTGTGTGTTAAATATCTGCAGGTGTGTCACAGAGGAGGTGTGTGTGTTATATATCTGCAGGTATGAAAGGGGAGGTGTGTGTGTTCTGCCCAGGTGTGTTACCTGTCCATCCTGATAGTACTGCCCTTCGTCTTGACATCCGCACTCGGCCACAGGAACACACTTGTCGTTGCTCAGTATGTAGCCGTCGTCACACACACAGTCCTCTGTGCAGGGGTCGTCTTCGTCACAGTCATCAGGTGTGCCGAGGCCGCTGCAGGTGGGCTGGCAGGGGGAGGCACACACCTCATAGTGACTGTTTGCACCACATGGCAGAGCTGCAGGGAGACAAACACAGTCAGGGACACCTTCAAATTAAATACTGTGTGAAAAAGTAAAACAAGTGAAAAGTGACAAGTTGGAAATATGCATCAAAATAGACATCAGAGTTCTCCAAAGATCCAAAGTTTACAACCGGACAAAATGGACGCTGTTCACTTTTGACAATTTGATGTAGATTGTTAAATCTCTGAATGTCCAGACATTAGTTTGCTTTTTCAATTTAAGTTCTTATTAAAGGCTTTCTATGCAATTTTTCACACTTAAATATAATAGAAATCAAGTATATATTCTGAAAATAACTATGTCTGTCTGTGATGCTTTCCAAGGTTTCTGAGTCCTATCTTCAGTTTGTTTACATCGCCCGGACGGCCGGCCGACTCCTCCCCTCACGTATAAAAGTTGTTTAATTGAGGGACTAGAGAAAAGAAGAATAACATACTGTACTCACTGCTTAACTGTGTTTCTAGATCACGCTCATTTCAGGTAAATTTACATGCAGTGTGAAGATACGAGCATAATAAAGATCGCTAACATTAGCATGCTAACACAACAATGCAGCGCGAGTTGTTTTGGTTTCATGCTGGTGCTCAAGGGCGACATCTGCTGGATCAAAACAAAAAATCACATATAAAGCCTTTAAAGCCATTTTTGGTCTGATGACTGAAATAGATGTGTGTGTGTGTGTGTGTGCATTTCTTACGACAGAACTTTTTGGTCCTCCAACTCTCAATTTTAGCTCCCGCATCCTGACAAGACGTGCTGAAAGCTGATAGGCTGTTGCACAGAGCGGAGGCGTGGCCCTTGTACGCACACATATCAAAGACACAGTCGTTGAGGAAGGTTTTGTGGTCCAGTTTGCTGTGACACTGACTGCAGAGAAACAGAGAGTCGAGGGTGAGATGACAAACTGTAGTTGATGAAATATAGAGTTCGTTCACCGAACTTTCATTTGGATGGTAAATGGACTTGAGCTTATATAGCACTTTTCTAGTCTCCCAACTACTCAAAGCGCTTTTACACCACATGTCACACCCACCCATTCACACCCTTTCACACACTGATGGTAGTGATGATCGCTATGTAGTATCATCCATCAGAAATAACTAATCCCATTCATACACCGCCACCGAAGCAGCAGGAGCAATTTGGGGTTAAGTGTCTTGCCCAAGGACACATCGGACATGTTGCCCAGCTGGGGATCGAACCCTCGACCTTCCGGTTGAGAGGCGACGACTCTACCGCCTATTTGTTGTTTGTCAGGCGTGAAGAACATCTGCTATGCTGATTGGTTACTGGCTTTAATGTTAAATATGCGAGGCCATGGGAATCCATCGCCCTGGAAAAAATAACAATGTGATCTGATCCGGTTGATGTTTCTAAAGCTAAATCTGCGTAAGACCCTGTCGTTGACCTTATACCATTATACAAGAGTAACTGGTAACACTTTATAATAACCATCATCTATAAAGGGTAAATAAGGGTAAATAGATAGTTAATTAACCATTAGTTAATAGTTATTTACTGTTAACAAACAATGAAATTATAGTTAATAGTGTTTGCTAATGATTTGTAATACTATCATTTATGTTATGTTAACAGTTTATTGATGCACAAATTATAACATTTCATACACTTTATAAAGTGTTTGTTAATGATGACCAAATGATTTATAAACCTTTAAGAGATGGTTTATAAAATGGTTTATGGTTTATTCATTGTTTCAACAGTAAATAACTATTAACTAATGGTTAATTAACTTATGTATTTACCCTTATTTACCCTTTATAGATGATGGTTATTAAGTGTTACCGAGTAACTTTAGAATCAGACTAAACGGGTAGAGAACCACAACATGTCCAAAATCACTAAAGTGATAATATTTAATTTATTTTAGACAACTATGGTTATTTTTCTTCTAAAAATAAAAACATTAGGTATGAATGAAATCATAAGAAGCACAGGAGAAGTACGCACCCGAATGGTCCTTCCTTGTCAGAGATGATGCCACAGTAGCGCCCCTCCTGGTAGCGAAGTACCAGTGCAGATTCGCACTCTGGACATTTACCTCCAGGACAGTCACTGGTGCAGCCCACGTCTCCTCCGGCCTGGAATCAGATATACACAGTAGAGTAAACTACCTTCACAGTACGACAGAGTGTAGTTTGCAGATTTGGGTTTGAAGGGGAGATTAACCTGTGCATGTTCACTAATAATGCTTCCTCCTGAATATAAAGCTGGGAGTGATGTAGGTATGGTTTCAGGGGATTTTGTGTAGAAACCAAAATGGTCCAGACTGGTTTTAATACATGATTAAAGCAAGTTTCAGTATTCACGTTGTGCAGCAGGAAATTTGTCTCTTTTAGATTCTTTCCATCGACTTTTGGTTTGAAGTTTTGGTTTTTAATCTTCTACAATTCTACAATTCAGCAGACGCTTTCATCCAAAGCGACGTACCTCTGAGAGTAAGTACAACACAAGCAAGGATCTAGAAAAAAGGGAACAATGTCAGTAAGAGCAAACGATCAGCTTTGAGTCTGATTGGACACACAGGTGCTGACAGGAAGTGACCAGAGGCAAAGCACAACATTGAGGGCAGTTCTTGAGAGCTCTAATCAGTATAGAAACCATCTTATAAGTCGTCGTTATCAAACAAAAACCATCGTCATTACCATCATCATCATCAATAATATGGAGACCATCATCATTAAGTTAGTAGGTATTCATGAAAGAGCTGGGCCTTGACACCCAAGTCAGCGAAGGAGGCGTGTGTGCTGCTCTTCAGGTCATGTGGGCCGCAGTAGCTCAGTCTGTAGGGACTTGGGTTGGGAATCAGAGGGTCACCGGTTCAAGTCCCGGCACGGACCAAGTCCAGAAATTGGACTGGTAGCTAGAGAGGTGCCAGTCCACTTCCTGAGCACTGCCAACGTGTCCTTGAGCAAGGCACCTAACCCCCCCCCACCAGCTCAGGAGTGCCCACTGTGGGCAGCCCCCTCACTCTGAGACCTCTCCATTAGTGCATGTCCATAGGATCCTGTTTGTGCATGTGTGTGTATTTCAGCCTATGTTTGTGTAGCATGTTAACTAGACAGAGTGTAAAAATGAATTTACCCTCGCAGGATCAATAAATTATATTATTTAGCTTTTTCTTAAAGGTGCAGATCTTGACAATGGGGTGTTTAAAGTGCTTCCTAACATGCGAAACCTTCCAACAAAAACGAAGACATCAATCGTTAAAGTTAGTCAGTGGAAATGTTTGTTAAATTGGGTCGCCTACAGCGTCTCTCTTCTGCGCATATTACATTTGTATAAAGACAATTTAGTAAGCTAGCACAAGCTAACCCTTGGTGATTGGCACCTGCCTGTTCAACAGCAAGAAGGCGAACTGAAATCCAATCCAATGTTCACCCTTGTTTTGGAACAAGCTTTATCCACTTGTTTTTTCGCCCTCTCTATGATTATATATTCTCATCTTTGCCGCTATTGCTCTGCAGTATTTGTCCAGCCTGAATCGCGCCCAGCCAATAAATTGTATTCGCTCCCAAACTGTGCAGGGCGCTTTCATTGGCTGGGGGAAACACACCCACTCCCCATTCAGAAACGTTCCCTAGTCAACAGAAACATCCGGCAGACGACAGGGTCACTGCAGACATTCATATGTATACAAAATGGACTTGAGCTTGTATATTTCTTTTCTAGTCTTCTGACTAGTCAAAGCACTTTTACACCGCCGGTCACACCTACACATTCACACACTGATGCCAGAGGCTGCATTGTACAGTGTCCATCAGTATTAGCTTACCCAATTCACACACATTCATAGGCCATAGATGAATGAAAGGGAGCAACTTGGGGTTACATTTCTTGCACAGGGAAACATCGGACATGTGGCTGCAGGAGCTGGGGATGAAACCCAAGACCTTTCAGTTGAGAGGCAACTGGCTCTACCAACTGAGCCACAGCCAACTATGGAGGCCCATAAGTGACGACTGAGCAGGATTACTATACATTTTATTTATTCAAATGCTACTGACTCCTTTAAGCCCTGTTTTGTATTTTTCTTTTTTTTCTTTTTTACAGTATTTGGCTGAATATTTTTCTCTTTGTGTTTTTCCACCCTTCAGTCAAAAGCATCACAAACCTTCCAGCTGTCACCAAACTGATTGGCATTTTTGGCAAGGGTGCCGTCAGATTTGGTGAAGTCGTCGCCAGGTTTTCCGTTGTAGTTTCCACACAAACCTGAAACAGAGAAACAGGATAAACAACAGCGTCAAACATAAAGAACATACTTCATACTCATTCCTGATGATGTTTGGGAGCAAGAAAACAATCTGAATCAAGAACATAAGCTTTCAGCAAGTCACATCAGACTCACCGGCAGTTTCCCCGGTGTACGAGCTGGGGAGAGTCACCTTGACGTAACTGTGCCAGTTGAATCTGAGCGTCAAACCAAATGATGTTTTCACAACAGCGAACCTTCCCCCTTTGTGTGCGGTAAGTTTTCCGTCTTCAAACGAGAACGGCAGGTTGACTGACTGACCGTTCACCTGGGGGAGAGGGAAGGTTAGACACAGAAAAAAGACAGGCTTTAGTTTGTGACTATTTATGTATTTGACATCTTGCTGAGAAGCATCAATGACAAACTGGCTTTATTAATGAGAGGGCGCAACAGGTGAAAAAAATATGAGCTTTCCACTTTTCACCCAAAAAAACATTTGACGTCACAACATGCAGTCAAACATCGACGCAGTGTCTTTGTTCTTATTTCCAAAGATTACTACTTGTTGAGCTAAGACAGAGCCAGAGAACACAAACCCCCATGTGATTTAAATAAGGGGCGTGTCCAGACTTCTTGGACTGGGGTGGCCCAACTGGTGCTCTCACTTTTGCAGGGGTGGCCTCAAGTTTGTGTGCACACATAAATGCAGAGCATCTATTTACCCTATTTATTTTAAGCACACAGGATAATGGCAACATATACATCTTCTTAGCTTAATTCTTCCAGGACTCAAAATAATATGTATACTGTAAAAATTTTTGTAAAAGCCCATCATAATTTAAGGCGTAGTCCCCTTTACTAGCCTGGCCTTGTACCACGTTTTGAAAAATGAACACAGGTCTCAATTAGAAGCCCTGATGCTGTGATGTGTTAAAATAATTATTTAATGACTTCAACATCTGTCCAAGAAAGGCGGAAAAAACGTGAGAATGCTGGCCTTGCTCTATTAGAAAGTAAGACCAAACTACAGATTCATAGTTCATTTTGTTTATCGCATAGCTTACATTTTACACAGATTATATTCTTTTTGGTGTAAATCTACAATTGTAATAATTTGCTGTGCACAAATTTTTGTAAAAAATAAAGTTGCACGTTGTCCTTGAAAGAACCAAAATATATTCAAGTCACATATAAACAGAGTCGTCTTACTATTATCTTTCCCGGGTTGGTCCTACTCAAGCTGACAGTGACGTTACCGAACACGATGAGAGACACAGACTTAGTGTAGGACACTGCCTTGTTCCGTCCCCTGTTCTCATTCTGGACCAGACACTGGAACGGCTCCAGTCCCTTGTCGGACCCCTTGGCCAGCTGAGAGAGGACGTAGGTACATGTACCCTGGAAATCAAAGCGCCGGTTGTCCAGGCTTATGCAGTGGGGGTCTCCGGTGCACTGACATGATGCAAAGGATGTTGTGTAACAGTCCCTGACTCCCTTCTTAAGCTCACAGTGCTCGTTCTTCCTGCAGCTGACTTCATCACACTTCATAAAGAAAAGAAAACAAAGATGGATCACAGAGGAAAATAAACAGAAACAGCATAAAATCGACAAACATCTGTTTAAAATATGTTTATAAAATAACAGATATGGCGGCCTGAAGAGAAACTAATCAACCTGTGTGAGAAATTACATGTTACAGCGTCTGAAGAGTAGGAATGAATGAAAAAAATGTATAAAATGAATCATACAGTAGCTGTCATGTAGTGTTTAAAAGTGATATCAGACTTGGATTTTGGTATTAAAAAGACCCGCAGAGATGATGGCACCAATATGACACTCTTGCACAAACACACACACCTACCTTTGTTTTACCATTGACACATTTACACCTGGTGGAGCAGGTGTTATCCCCCCAAAACTTGGTGCCTGCTGGGTAATATTTGCCGTCATGCTGACATCCACACTGAGATTTAGGGACACATCTGAAACAGAAAGCCAAAGATCACATTATCATGTCCTAAAGATTATCTTGCCTTCCTGTGATGTGAGGTGTGTAAAGACTGATCCGATCTGCTCGGAAAGATGTCAGGGACGTCCTGCCTGTCATTGTTAAATTGCTACAATCCTGGTTTGACCGCAAGAGATTTCCAGTTTGAGTGATGGGATTCTGGTTGTTTGTGAATGGAATCTGTTTGTGTATAGTGTGCTGTTTTAATCATATTGTTGCACCTCCACACACTATAGGAAAAAAACAATTAGATGACCAGAGGCAAGAGCACACTGTTGGGACCGTCCCTACTCTGTTTCTCTGGCATTTTTGTCAAGTGAATTGGCATGCATCTTTGTGAGGTGTAAATACATCCTTCTTCGACAGAGAAAAGAAAAAACATTTTTTCCTGGGGTAACTAAAAAGAAGAGGCATAAGAATAGAACCCTGAGGGACGCCACAAACTCAAAACTGTGTAATTTTATCTAATTAACAGCACACTTGAAGGCATATTGGGTTATACCAAGGTTACAAAGTGCTTCATTCTGTCAGGGACACATGGTTTGATTAATCAAAGGAGATGATGGGTAAAAAAAACTATTTAAACCATTCAGGTCAGTGGCCTTTGTGTGTGTGATTATGGGAACTTATTTTATAAACGTGCAACATTTTTTATGCTTAAAGTCTACAAATAGCAGCAAGTATGATGATTTATGTCCACAGAGTTTCTGTTTTCTTGATTTGCTCGCATTTACATCAGTAGCATCATTGCTAAGTTACCTGTCTCCGCTGAGCACCCTTCCATTATCGCACTGACATCCCTCCACACAGGGAGACTTACAGCGCGTCGCAATGTCTGGGAACGAGCAAGTGTTGGGACACGCTGTACCACAGGCCTCATAGTGGCTTCCAGCTGGACACGAGGGGGCTGCAGAGAGATAGAAGAGAGCATTTGTAGTCCTGTTAAAGCTCAATCGTATAATATGTGAGAAACGGTACCATTTCTACCAATGTAACAAAACCACAAATTACTTATTTACATAGCACTCAATCCCCCAAAAGAAATCTTGGGAAACTTTACATAAAGAGATCAACATTTTACATCAGACTTATTCGATTTCTTTATATTAAAACTTAAATAATTGGACAGCTCAATGTTCTGACCTCTTTAGTTATACGTGATAAAACAAAGAGTGACTGAGGACCGTTAACTCGGTTTTTGTTCACATCGTGAACAAGATGTAAAGTGGTTTTTGCATGCTTCGTGACTTACTGCATCCGGAGTGCTCTCTCCACTCGGCAGTCATTTTCACTCCTTGTGACAAACAGGTGTCATAATAACTCTTCAGGTTATCACAACGAACCTGTTTGGCACCTGGACAGAAAAATACACACAATACATTATTTACAGGTGTACATGAAAACTCAGATTATAACATACATCTTTAAATCACAACATATTGAATTTTCACATTGAAACAACCATGGACCACTGAGTGGACAATCAAAGAGAGAAACAGCGCCCCTCTGGAATTTAATGGATTTTAAATCTGAGTCAGTGTTTCCTCCTAATAAATCCTGAGCTCCATTAGAGCTGTGTTTAGCGCCAGCATAAACGCAGGTTAGGTATGTATAGAGAATTACGATTGAGTGTCAGCCAGTGTCAGACATTTTGATCCAATTCCAATTTTCATACGAGCTACAATACTCAAATTAAGTAAGAACTGTTTAAATGGATTTTCCACCGAATATTCTAAGGTGAAGTATTACTTCCACCTTGTGGTTAGTATCGTCTTAGACACATAAGACTTTTAAACATATAATTATTATAATTATAATTATATAATTATAATTTAGACTGTTATAATCATATTTGCTTGTTATCATATATAAAGTACTTAACACATTTTTTCTCAAATTACAGATTGCAAGAGAAGAATATTTTCCTAAATGTTCAGAGATTACTCTCACAATGTTAAAACTCAGACTCAAACTATTTCATTTCAATGTCAAAAGTCTGTATAAAACCATTATTAAAATCATAAAAATGATCATCTTTGATATTTACTTTATTTATCTGCATTATTGTATAAAAACTGTTATAAAATCACATGTAATCATTTAGAACTTTGTCTGTGTTTGTTTAATGATTAAAATTCTCCTAAAGGATTCACTATTCTGATTTGAGATTGATTGATTAATTAATTATTACAGTTAATTTCCTTCTTTTGAAGGTGGTGCCCACTTGGCGTCAGATTATCAACAAAAAAAACAAAGGGATTTGGATGAAAATATTGTGTATGTATTTATATTGCAGTTAGGTTATTACAACAGTAGCCTCTTATATTTCACTGGTTGTTTTACCTTTAGTGATACAGACGTCATAGACACAGTTGTCCAGGAATGGGTAAGGTTGGACGGTTTTGTGGCAGGCGGAGAAAGGGCCATCCTCTTTGGTCATGAGCCCACACAGTGTGGGTTTTCTGAAGTGAACCTGCTGCTCTGGGGAACAGTGAGGACAGCGACCGCCGCAGTTGTCGTTACAGAAGAGATCTGGATCCTTCACCTTCCACTTTTTGATCATATCCAGAACTATTGGGATACTTTTGCCTAGAAGAGACATAAAATAAACAGCTGTTTGAAGTGAAAGTACCTCTATAACCCCAAATCAAAACCTGGCAAAACTCTGCTGTGACCATGAACCCTTCGATTAATGCGGCCAATGAAGTTAACTGTTGTTGTTTCTTGTTGTTCTATATTATAGCCTACTTGCAGCTAATGGTTAAAATGCTAACAGGCTAAGCTAATGGCTATCATGATAGCATGATTCACATGACAGCCTAACATTGCAGTGAATGTGATTTGGTAGGATTTTTGCTGATTATTCTCTTTGAGCATGCTCTCTCTACTTTGAGTAGTTTTAATTCTCAGAGCATGATTGATGGCTTGGAGATGCTAATAAAATGTAGCTCAAGGATCCCCTTTGATTTGTGATTTCAACTTGAGTGGAGTAACACGTGCAGATAGAATAGATTCATCCCAACCAGAAAGAAACAATCCGAACAAATGTTTTCATGAATATTGATCGTAATGAAGAATGGCATAAACCATCCATCTCATTTAGAATGAAATATTTCACAGAAAAGGCCAGATCGGATCATTGTCGTCCAGTTGAAGTGTTTACAGAAAGCATTTTTGAGTAATGTCTTTAAATGTGAATAAAATCATTTTATCTGAACATTTTGTTCACATTAAATATTTCATTTCCACCTGTCTGTGCTCTTTCATCTTGTACACCCCTCCTCACCTTTGGGCTCCGCCAGATCGTCCTTCATGTCTCCGTTGTAGTTTCCACAAAGTCCTCCCATGTGTTCATAGTATGAGGAGGGAACTGTAATCAACAGCCTCATGTTCCAGTCGTATTTTACAACCAGGCCAAAGTCAGTGCTGAGGACAGCGTAGGACCCACTCCTACTCACAGTGACCTTATCCTTCAACAGACTGACAGGCAGGTACTGAAGCTCCCCGTTCACCTGGAGGTAACAACAGACCATTAATCACAACTTCCCGTAAGTCTGTATCTCTCCTGGCTAAAAGCTGAGCCATGCAATCCAGTAGCTGTGTTGCTGACTACAAATATCTTCTGTAACTGAGTCGCAGCTATGCCCATTTTAACTGTGTCTTTATTGATAATTACATTCCACATGTGAGTGTGTTACCTCTACTCGTCCTCCATGTCTGCCGATGACTATCGTCTGCTCGTATACAGTCACGGTCACAGTCCTCACGTAGGAAACTCGGCGGCTTCCTCGATGGTTGTTCTTTGTTGTTACAGTGAATTGAGTAAGGGCAGGATCTTTTTCTGACACTGTTGCCATAATGTAGGTACAGGTGCCCTGAAAAGAATGATTTACGTCCATTATAAACATTTTCTGCAGCTTGTAAGACAACCTGAGACAGTGAGCTCAAATTATAAAAACAGACCAACAACATGACAGCTCCCTTAATGTGACGCCAAAGCATTTAGAGCTCCCCCTACTGACTGGCTGCAGTCATAAATCCCGCCTCCTCCATGCTAACAGATGGGACATTTATCAAACTTTAAAAACCAAAATACATGTCAAATACATTTTTCTTAAACATGTTTTTTTCTATCATTGTTAGTCCTTATCATGCTTAATTATTTCTAAGTGATCATTTCTCTGAGAAGCTTAGTTCTAATTAGATGTGATGCTATTAAATGGGGTATAACCCCATGGTTGAAGGCTCTGTTGACCAATTAGGCTCTTGTGATGCTGTGTGCACCAGATTATCAGAGTAGAGGAGGAGTTCCCCTGCTGATGGGAAGCATAACACACGAGTCACTGAACTTCCTATAACTGTGCGTGTCTGCTTCAAACCAACACAAGAATCTGAGAGATCTTTGATGATTTATCTGTAAGTTTAATGTGTGCTTGCTGTTAAGGCCCTGACACACCAAGGAGATCATCGGCCATTGGTCTTAGTTGGACTGTCGGTAAGCGGTCGTCGCCCTAGTTTTTGCAGTGTGTCCGGCTCCGTCGCTACCCATCGGCCACCATCTGCCTTTTTTTGGCCAATTCGACATGGTTGAATCTGCATCAACGGTCGGTTAGAGGAATCTCTCTGATTGGCTGTTCGGAGGTTTCATTTATCTCCAGCTCTCGACACAGTTTCAGGAAAGCCCCTTGAGCATGCCGCTGTAGTCTCCATGCTTTCACCCATTAGTGTGGTTTCTCCTTATTTGTCTCCTCCGCCTCTTCTTTTCTTTTTCCACTAAAAGACCAAGGGCTGACAACGCCAGCGCCATTTTCAACTTGTTATCAGACATTATTCTTGATTAGTAGGCTAACTATAATATGAGTGCCGCACGGTGTGAAGATGGTCTTCTCGTATCATGACAACGGACTACCGCCGCCTGCTGGCATGGAGAGTTATTTCCTCTCACACATGCGCAGAACTTATGTGGTGGTTGGCCGTTGGCTGTAGTCTTTGCGATGTGGTCTAGAGCAACTTTTTGGTGTGTCAGGGACTTAAAAGGACTTATTCAATTCTGTGGCTCCACCAGTTGATCCATACTGTTCAGACTCTGGCTCTAAATTATGTCACCGGGCCAAGATGTTAGCAATGTTTTTACTTCACTTTGTACAAGGAGGGGAGGTGGAGCCGTGTGTCCATGTTTATATACAGTCTACGGTCCATGGTACATGTGCTTCTAACATTTCCATGATAGAAGCTCACTTCTATTTGTTGATTTGAGAAAATACTTTCTATTCACCACCTTAGTAGAGATATGGTGAAAGCCTTCTGATAGCTTGCCTTGTTCAATCATACCTGGAAGTCAAAGCGACGTCCATCAAACGATGTATAGTGGGGGTCACCCATGGCTGTGCAAGTTGCCGTGGAAACAGGGACACATTCTCCATTCACACAACTCTCCTTTGACCGACATGTAACGTCTTCACAGGGATCTTTGGGTGGTGGTGGGGGAGTGTTACCTTCAAAATATACACAACATGTAAATGCATATAAGTGAACAAATACAGCACAACGTTGAATCTGCAGTTTTGTTGTGAGTGTGTGTGCGTGTGTGTGTGTGTGTGTGTGTGTGTGTGTGTGTGTGTGTTTGTGTTTGTGTTTGTGTGTGCTTCTCTGCAGTGTGTAACGCCTGTAGGGGAAATGTGGGGATGAAACATTTTTTAAAAAGTGTGTGAATATGTGAATTTATATACGTGAGTGATTGTACCTCCAGAACAGACTCCAGCGATTCCAAACCCGTTGCGTCTCTTTCCACCGTAGGCATAGACCGCCATACGAACATCTCCTTCCACTGTGAAATGACTCTGCTGTTTTCCCACTTTGACATTTGTCGACACCCATACATTATCTGAGCCGACGCTGGACCACTCGAGTTTTGAGAAGCACTGCCCCTTATTACACACCTTCACACTGCTCGCCCCCTCCCTCCGTGACACAATGGAGACCCAGCTCTTTAACCCGTCCACTGTCTCCACCGCCCAATCAGTGGACAGCTTGCATGTCGGAATCAGAGTTATCAAGAAGGGGTCACGTGGTTTGTTGTCGCTAAGCAGCAGCACCATCACTTTCTTGTTGCTCTTAACCATCAGAGGACGCTTCGTTTTCATCTCAATGGCCAACATTTGTCCCGCTTTCTTCAGAATACTGTAGATGAAATAGATTTTTATTTTTTTGTATTTCAATGAAAAAAGTCATCTTAATTTTAAAGAGATTTAACATATTGGCATGTCTTTTATAACACAGTTCAAAAGTTGTTCCCAGCCGACTAATCGGTTAAACGGAAATTTGAATTCAGTTTAACTGACTATTCCAAAGGTAAGAAAACACCCAGAAAATAGTCAAAACTGAGCACAATTTGTTTAAAAATGTCAGCAGGTAAAAGCGCCCAACCAATTAATCAGCCAGCCAATATCGGCCGATATTAGCGTATGTAGTGACTATCGTATAAGTTACTTTTATCACAGATATGTGCCGATATTTCAAGATTCAGTCGTCTGTAGAGTAGCATTTATTTGACTTTCAGTGTTTTACTCTAGCAGTTATCTGTCACCAGCAGAGTTGATTACAACAAGCACTATCACTCTCCAGCGTGTCAAGCGGTGATGCGCCTTCATGCGTAGTTACTTCCCTGTTGAGTGACCATCTTTGTCATATATCTTTTTACAAGGGTTTGGTAACTGCATTTGAGGGATCAAGGCAATAAAGGTATGAATCTATGTCTACAGATCAAAGATATATCTTAGAAAGATATTGGCCAATATATTGGTTTTGGATTTTTTTCTCTCCCCAATATTGATATTGGTATCAGCCCCAAAAATCCCATATCGATCGGGCCCTAGCAGGTAAACAATGTTATTTGGTTTGGTTTCCATTTAGTGTCTGTGTGCTTTCTCTTCCTTGTCAGATCGTCACGTCAAAATCTTCTCTGTGTGTCCTTGTGAATTTTTTTGCCCTGTGGTGACATTTTGTTTCTCCCTGTGTTTGGACTTTTATATTGGACCTTTTTACTTTTTGGAATTTGGACTTAAGACATGTAAAAAAAAAAAAAAAATTAAATTGGGTCCAGTTCCTTGTTCCTCCATAGCTGTGACAATACCTGACATTTTGACTTCAGTCTCCATTCAAAGACTTGTGTTCTCGATGTTTAACCTTCCCCATTATCATTGTTTCTCAACATTGCCTCTTTATTCTGGATTTTCCCTTGACATTGTCTTGTCTCTTGATTCATATTTTTCCTTAAACCTTGAACTAATGCTGTGACTTAAACTCTCTGGCTTATCAAGTCATTTGTATATTCAAAAAAGTCACAAAACCACAGAAACGTCAAAGAACCTGGATTCCATTAAGGTCGAGTGACTAACACCAAAAACAATCTTTTTGACAAATGGGTGAACAAATGATTAAGCATCCAGAAAGTGTTAATAAATCCGATGTATGTAGCATCAACAGAATAATAATGAATATTAGACTCAACTGTTTAATTCGCTGTTGGCCTTGGCACACCGTCAATTCAGCGTCGTCTTCACCAACCATAACCACAGCTATGTTAGTTGTTTTGGAGTTCCCAGTGAAGGGCACAATGTACTCCTTACCCATTTTAGCCACAGGGGGGAGCTGTTCATACACATGTTCACAACCACCACCGATGTCCAGACACTGGTGACCAGTTAACACCGCCACGGGCTTCTGGGATTTAATCTGAGTGCCTGACAAACAGGTATGACTTCGTATCAGATATGACTCGTAGGGCTGCAGGGTGACGGTCACCGCTTTCCCTTTATTCCACTTCGCTCCCCCTCTGAGTTTTGCATCACTGGCTGGTAATATGGTGATCTCGTTCTGGCTGTCCCCGTTTACGATGCCAACTAGCCTGTCGAAGTCACGCTTCCCAGATGGGGGTGTGTACACATAGTGCTCAGTGCCTAGATCTTGAATTGGGGAAACCACTGCGCCGTCTCCGCTCCTAGCGCGGCGGTTGAAGGTGACCACAGAGATTGCAGTGCTCGATGAGATTCGAACTGCAGATTTTGGACTGACGTATAGTTTCTGCAGCTCAGTTCCACATGGTAAAGAAACCCAACGAGTTTCCCCTGCACGTAGTGTCAGCTCCTTGGAGAACTTGACTGAAGCCACCTGCAGATCAATGAGAACTTTCAGAAACTACAATAAAAACAGACTGGCTGGTGTTAGATGGTGTTCTCAGAGGACATTAAAGCAGTGACAAATACATTCAAATGATGTCTGGTTTGCTTTTGAAGGTCTTTAGAAGGAATCTGTGTCAGTATCAGTTTTACATATTGTGTGTGGGCACACTCACACTAGGCCCAGTTGTCCCATACTGTGCTGAAGCTCCCTCCCCATTCCCCCACCTTCCTGCACTCACACTGCTCCAGGACTAACCGGGCCTGAGCATGGTTACCTCTTGTACATAACATGAAGCGTGCTTAGTTTAAAAGACAGGCGGACTCAAAAAATTAAAAAAGGGACGCGTGGTCGAGTCCGTGTCTGCATATCGGAGAATAACACAGAGAACAAAACTGCAAATAGTCAAACGAACAGGACTTTGAGGGTGCTCTCGAACTAGAGCCCCGTTTCCACCAAGCGGTCAGGTTCAGTTCGGGACGCTGCCCATTTATTGCCGTTTCCAGCGTCAGAAGTTGGGAATGGTACCAAAATAAGGGATCCGTACCGTCCTACTTTTTTGGTACCCTTCTGTTGATGTGCCAAGGGTACAGATCAGACCCTAAAGGGTCCCTTTTGTTTACTGTGTCCCGTTCTTCTTCTTCTTCTTCTTCATTGAACTTAATTAATAGCGGGGCTACACTGTGTTGGGCTGCTATGATGTCACACTATTTCATAGCTGACGCGACTATCTCCATCTGGCTTAGACTATGCTTACCAAATAAGGGTACGGTTGGCTGTGGAAAAGCAAGCAAGATCAGGCTTTACCGTAGCCAACTAGACCAAACTGCCCTGAACCAAGGCTCTAGGGAATCCAAACCGTGCTTAGGCACGCTTCCCCCTCAATTCCCAGTTTGTTTGAGAAGTGTGAGTGCTCTGATCCGAGCTCAAACACGGAACACTTCCTTGGTTCCTGGCACGCTTCGAAGAGGTGTTCTTCGGCATGGTAAAGTTCATGCATGAGCACAATCACAGGGACACAGTGTGGACTGTTCTGGCTGTATCTGACTCAAATGACTCAAAATAAGACACAAAGTCAGTAAAGTAGCTATTTCCTAACTTTTGCTGCACTTTGTTTTATATTAATTTTAGTAGGGACACCAAGTCTATGTGGTATGATGGATTTATTCCTTTCCTGCGCCCCTGTCTCATGAATAGATGTAGGTTTTTCAAAAGCTTTGCTACTACTATAGAACCTTAGTTTTACCTGTGCATGAGCACCACATTAACTTTTAGATGCTGGTTCATACCTGAATGTGGACTTTGGCCTCAGATTCCTGAGCAGTCAGGACCAAGTGGAGTCTGTGGTCTGGTTGGTTTCGTTGTCGGAAGTTTGGAAGAAAACCTGTGATAAACTCTTTTCCTGAAGAACAGCTGTGACATACTGCGGCGAAGAAGAGATTTTACTTAATGTATTAGTCATGACTCAAAACATTTTCAGTACTCAAAATGGATGATGCTGCGGTAACACATTAATACCTGCAAAGAGTGCAGCAGCCAAACACAGCGTGAGAGGCCTCATTTCCATAGCTGAAGGAAAAGAGAGAGAGATGACAATACGATTTTAATAAAATAATCTTTGCCTTTCTGTCAAAGAATCTCACATTCTGCAGCTCCCTTCTTGTTTCCTATCCCACCCTTGAAATACTTTATACAACTCGTCACAATAAGCTGTTGTGCCCTTGAGGAAATGTATCTCAGACTCATACATTTAGCTGCCTCCACAGTAGACTCAATAAAAAAGAGGTAGCGGTAAGACATGATGTAAAAAAACAAAACACAGAAGTAGCGGACGAGGAGCAGAGTCCGCTATACGACGCTATGATGAGAATATTTGCCTTTACATCAATGCTACAGAATCACACTATCAACAAAAGGGTGGAGGAAACACACTGGAGAACAAGAAGCATAATTCAGCCGTTTAATTATGTGCACCGAGATCGTAGCGGTCGCGTGCAAACACTCTATGCACCGGGGATATGAACGTCACTCCCCCCTCCCACAGGCTCATGTTGAACTCTCTGGAGAATATTCTGTTGCGTTCTCACATCAGCCCAGAGAAAAATACTAGGTTTGTGGCAGGAAAAACTCTGGGTAAAGTCTGAGCGAATAATGCATCTGTTTGCGTTTTCACATACAGCTCCTCCTGGAAATATCAGGAGTTTTATGTGTGAAGTGTGAAAGCCCTCTAAGAGATGTCCAAATAGCATCAATTTACCTTATCTTTCACCACTAATAATATCATACAGATGTTATATATCTCTGTTAGAGGAGACTGTAATGTACCAAGGCATAGAACGGAATTTAGTCCAAAAGTGGTGTCTGTTAGCTCTCGTGCTAAGTCCAGCATATTTGCTTAGACGCTATTTGCTGATATGCCTAAATTTACACTGTACTAATTAAATAAATAAATAAATACAAATATTAATAATTTTCCATGCTTAATTTTTAAAGGAATTAAAATGTCTCTCAAACAGTCATTCATAAAGGCCCAACATAAAAGACAACATGAAAAAGTTGCAGTACATCCTCAATTAGCCAATCAAAGGGATGGCCAATCGGATCATCCTTCAGACCCCACAAAGAAGGGGAAAAATATACATATCTATGTATATCGTACAAATTTCAAAATACTTGCATGTTATACATTTAACACTCACAAGGACATAATGTAGAAAGAGATTTCCCTAAAATAAAGTTGACAAACCTTTACATTAAACACATTAAACTTCACTGAGTCACAGAAAAACATAGGCTTTGTGCATCTTGGAGTATAATAAATATATATTTTTTTAATTTAAGCAGGAGGACGAAGAAAAACGCAAACAAACTAAATGAGAAAGAAAAAAAAAATCTCAATCTAGAGCACAACACCGACTGGACAGTGACATGATGGTACATGATGCACGGAAAATAAGTTCTTAGTATTAATTTCAAGAATGCATCAAGTTGAGAATGTATTAAATAAATATGTTTTATTTATCGAGGATACAGCCGCCCCCCTTGCTCGCATTAACTTAAAATGGTATCACGCGGTTTGTCTGTTCAGCTAAAAACCAAACTAATCCGATTGATTCAGACTGCGTGCAAAATGATGGGAGCTAAACGTCACATATCTGCTGCAGACCGATTTTGAACAGGCTGATCTGTCAGTGACCCGTCACATGGAGGAGCTGCTGTCCTCTGGTCACAGGCTCAGAGTTCCCCATTGTAGACTGAACAGGTCCTGGACTATCATTTGTCTTTTTCGTTTCTGCACTGCTATTTTAAGAACCTGGTGTTATTTATATTGTTGATTTTTTTCTTAGATATTGTTGCTTGAGAATGCTGCAAATTTGGTCAAAAGATGCAGAAAAAAAAACCAAAATGTAAATTCCTGTACTTAGAAGAACTCTAACTAATCACAAAAGCAGCGTAGAAAAGCCCCAATAATGGAGACATAATTATGACTCTAACACAAAGAGTTAACCCTTTCGTTTTCAAACTAAGTTCTCAAACTTTCATCAAATCTAAATTACAGCTACGCTGATAATTTAAATCAAATTAATATCAATCCTTACGTCTGTTTTAACACATATTATGAATCTAACATTTTATACAGAGTGAGCATAATCCTTAAATTGAGCGTGTATGAATAAATCATGCCTACCTGCGGATGACTGTGGAGTGGGCTGCAGGTGGAGGCAGAAAGGGACACTTTTATATGAGGGGAATAGAGAGAGGGGGAGAAATCATGCGTTACTGTTCTGCATCGGCCAAATGAAAAGCATATTGAACATAGGCGTGTTTGAGGTGTGGTCTCTGCAGGAATAACAGAGAGCATGGGAGAGATGGAAAGGTGTTTGAACAGTGTCGGTGAGACATGTAAAGTAATGAAAACAAAGGAGAGGACACACGTCTCGCCATTCCTCTGAACACTTTCATTTCATCCTGTCTTACTTCTGAGTAATTTCCTCTCTTCTGTCGTTTCAGCGTCTACGTTTATATTTTTTACTTTTTGTGAAGTCATTTCTTGAGTTTCTTTATTCCTAGAATCTGCACGTTGTAAGCAAAATGGTAATGCATGTCAAACAATTACACATAAAAGAGTCAACATTTCCTAAAAAAACATATTGATCCAGAAGTGTTCTACAAGTAGAGATGCAAACAAAATATTTCTTCTTTAACTAAACACCTTTGTTTAAAAAAAATACCTGACACGCGGGTATTTTTGCCTGGTTTCATGTCAGGTTATCTTAAGTTAAGTTTTAGAATATGCACAACCTACGCTAACAGGTCATGGATGTCACTCAAATCAAATAATAAAATTATTCAAGTGGGCGCTGGTAGCCTCATGGTTTGTGTGCACGGCCCCATGTATCGATTCCATATGTGTACCAAGCCCGTCTGCAGACGCCCAAATCATGAGAAAAGTCCATCCTCTCCGTCTTTTGCCTGCTCCACTTTTCAGAAAATGTGTGCTCAAACCAAGCGGCAAACTCCAGTGTTGAAAACTGAAGCCGATGCGGAAGTGCAAAATCCTACAGTTCTTCGAGTGTCCACTAGAGGCTGGCTGCAGGAACACTGGAAGTCACATACACACCACAGGCAAAAAATCTGTTTTTACAGCATAAATAAACATGTCTACAGCCTGGTACAAAAAAACAAAATAGGTCTGATTAGTTATTTGTCATCACTGGTACACACTGTAAGGGGTGAATTATTTTTTTTAAACAGCTCCATTTTGATTATGAAAACGATATGCGTTATCCATAGTCAGGCGCGTAGCTGACATGATTGACAGGTAGGCGCGATGTAACAGTTCATCAAGAGGTTTAAGACCTCAGCTCCAGCTCTCAGTCTGTCATTGGGTTGACTGAAAGTTAGGCTGAGACAGGATTTCCAGCATGGCGGCTGCTGCAGATGGGTCTCCAAAGCCGGCAGATGGCTGACATCACTCAGGCTTCATCCATTCATATTTACAGTCTAAAATCGTGGCTGAGCAGGCGGCTCAGATTTCAAATCCGACCTGTGGCTCCCTTCCTGAATATCATTCCCCACTCTCTCTCTCTCTCCTTGATCTCTGACTCTCTATCCACTGTAAAATCACTCTAAAATAAAAGCATAAAAGCCCCAAAATAATCTTTAAAAAATTAAAATAAAATAAAACTATTCAAAAAAAACTAAAACTAAAATTACCTCTTTTCGTTCACATATGTTTAATACACACACTAAATACATTAATCCAGAACTACATTACAAGAATATAGGGCCTCCATTACTGTGGGGGTTTTGTAAGCTAGGAGGTCGTGTAATTCAATAGCCCAAAATATTTATTGAAAGCGTTGAAATTGCGTCATAATGCAGCCGAATGCGAAGGGGTTGGGACGAGGGTCTGCATGAAAATCCCTCGATTGCTCCCACAGGATGGGGCACGAGTCTGCCCTGAGTGAACGAATTCAAGTATCTCCGGGTCTTATTCACAGCGTGGAGCTTAAACAGGATCAAGAGATTGACAGATGGATTGCTACAGCGGACGTTGTAATGTTGTACCCGACTGTTGTGTTGAAGAGGGAGCCAATCTTTGCTGCTGTAACACCGTAAATTTCCCCGTTGTAGGATAAATAAAGGATTATCTTATCTTATCTTATCTTACATGTTTAAAAAAATTGGTTAAGCAGTCTTGTGTGGAGCCAGCTTTAGCCTGCTGCCTCCGCGTCTAGGCCTAGGAAAAGAGGAAGACGATGGATGGTTAGGTATTGAAACATTTTGTTCTGTTTCTATATTTGTATTTCAGTTTATTGTGTTGTTCACTTCTTTGAAGTATAGTTCAAGTAAATAGTGGGTAGAGCTCTCAAAAACATGTGGATTTGCTTGTGGGCGGGTTTTAAGCCTCTTGATAAACTGTAACAATTGCGCCCACCTGTCAATCATGTCAGCTACGGGCCTTATTGTGTATAACTCAGATCCTTCATAAAATAAAAACGGATGAGTTATCATTTTGTTTGCGCACACATTTTCTGAAAAGTGGACGGAGAGGATGGACTAGTTTCATAATTCGGTCGTCTGCAGACGGGCTTGGGACAAATATTAGTTCAAGCATCAGCTAGCATCAGACATCCAAGCGTTTCCTCTGCAGGGAAAGAAAAGGCTGACGTTACTCTGGGTCATTATTTACGATCAAATTAAAAAGGATTATGCAGACAGGGATTACAATTCAGACTCTCAGACAGACTGTCATTATTTGTGATCAGTGTTCATACCTCCAGTGTCCACTCAAAAACTTTCAGGTTCATTTTATTTTAACATATTTTATTGCACACCTTCCTGTACAGTTATAATAAGGCACCCAAGCAGCGACCGCAGCTTCAGAAGAAATCTTCAGGTTTTTCTTTCTTCAATTCTCTTGTTCTTTCTTTTTTCTCTTTTCTCTTTATCTGTGTTTTCATGTAAAAAAAAAAGTCTGTTTATTTCAGTTTTTCTCAGAATTTAAAAAAATGGATCAGGTTCAGGTTATTGTATTTGTACCCGTAGGTAGATCTGTTTGCAGCCAGCAAGATCGACATCCATCATGACACACAGATTACAAGACAAATGCAACAACATATAAGAAAGAAGGAGATCTAAACCAACTCAAACATGTAACGACCACTCAAACGATTTTTTCACAGACTTGCCTGTTTCACTAATACAAGCAGTTAGCCTTTTCACACATGCAACCTTCTAGAAGATTCCAGGATAGGCGGCCCCCTGAAATCTTCCTGAGTTCCCTCCAATTGGGGGCTGGCAGGAAAAAGTCAGGGGGTGAAAGTAACCAGCCATTTATGTTCACACCTGCCGCTCACCCCGAAAATGTTCAGGAAATTTCCAGGTTTGCACATTTGTGAAAACACCAGACGTCACTCAGGCTTTGCTCATTAAAGAGGACATATTATCCCTCTTTTCCACCTTTTCAAACAGTCCCCCTGTGGTCTAAATGAAACATCTGTGCTGTGCTTTGGTCAAAATATAACATGAATCAAGCACCAGAGGAGGTTTGTGACCCTGTATAAACCAGCTCTCTCAGAACGCTCAGTTTTGGTGTGTGTGTCTCTTTAAATGCAATGACGTGGAGTATGGTTCAAATCTGACCTTAAAAATAAACCTTTAAAAAACAAATGCACAAATGGTTTTACACATAGTTTCAGATATGAGACGTGGTGGGGTGCAGATATCCTTGCAGATATTTTGCACGCCTTATGTGCAGAGGTTATAGTCCTCATCAGTGGAGCAGCTTAGGGTTCGATTCCGACCTCTGCCCTTTTTCTGCATGTCATCCCCCCCTCTCTTTCCTCCCAACATTTCCTGTTTCATGTTGTTCATTTTGACATCATGGTTGAGTTTGAGCCTTTTGCAGGTGAACTTGAGTGTTTTTGGAAATGAGCAACAGGACTTTGGAAAATTCAAAAGTTTGGAGAAATGTGCAAAGAGAGAAGTGTTAAAAAAGTTTTATAATTATAATAAATGAGCCCGCTCTCTGAATGTCAAAGTGACAGTCCACAGGTGGAGGTGTGACAATCCATTTTGTTATTTTATCTCCTGACGTGGCGTCCGTTGTTTTAGCGTGTGTAAAACTAATATGTGTGAAAGGAGGTGCCGGGTAAGCCCACTGCTTCTACACACAAGGATGTACATAATAACACCTTTACACACGCTGATCCTCTAAATGTACTTTAAATGACAAAGTAAGCTCACTATTATGTCTGCGTCACATGGATGACAGGTCAGTGTTCACCTTTAAAGGGCCCATATTATGCTTTTTCTGGTTTTACATGCTCTTTAGTGTGTTTTCCAAGTGTCCTCTGCATGTTTAGGCACATCTATTTGCAAAAATTCAAAGTCCGCGTAAACGCGGCTTCTCCTACGTCCTCCTGTTAGCTGCAGCATTAGCTGCATTTAATGCTCGGTTCTAGCCCCCCTCGAAAAAAAATTGCCAGTGTGACGTCTTGTCAGTGTGATATCACTGATCTAAGCCCATTGGCTCGTTGTGGCAAGCCCAGCAGCTCATGTTGCAGGCCCATGAACTTCTGTAGCACGCCCATGGTATGCCGTAGCCTGCGGTAGCACAGTAGTGCTAAGGTGCTAATGTTTATGCTCCCCTCGGACGGAGCCAGTTGCATTCCCAATATGGTAAAAGGGACGGGACATTTCCGAAAACCGTGCTGAGTGACTGACCAATTACGGCAGAGCCGACAGGCCGACCAATCAGATCAGACTTGGCACACGTGGAGGTTCTGAATGTGAGTCAGAAGCGAACCGGTGCATGGAGCGGCAGTACATGAAAACAGACACTTTTTTCGAACTTTAGCTATTGTGAACATACTTTAGTAGGTACATATATTAAATACACTGCCTGTCCAAAAAAAAAGTTGCCACCTGGATTTAACTAAGCAAATAGGTAAGAGCCTCCCATTGGATAATAACTGCATGGGCGATTATCTTTCAGCTGGCAACAAGTTATTTAACCCCAACTGATGCAATGAGTAGCTTCTCATTTCTTAAACTACTATGTTGAAAGACCCATTCTGTGGTCGTGGAAAAGATGTTAGTCTGTTTGAGAAGGGTCAAATCATTGGCATGCATCAAGCAGAGAAAACATCTAAGGAGATTGCAGAAACTACTAAAATTGGGTTAAGAACTGTCCAACGCATTATTAAAAACTGGAAGGAAGATTTACCCTGTTCCAGAGTGATCAGGGTAAGAAGAGAGGCAGATGAAGTGATGCACCCATCATGCCTAGTGCCTACTGTACAAGCCTGTGGGGGCAGTGCTATGATCTGGGGTTGCTGCAGTTGGTCAGGTCTAGGTTCAGCAACATTATGTGCCCAAAGAATGAGGTCAGCTGACTACCTGAATATACTGAATGACCAGGTTATTCCATCAATGGAATTTTTCTTCCCTGATGGCATGGACTGTTCCAAGATGACAATGCCAGGATTCATCGGGCTCAAATTGTGAAAGAGTGGTTCAGGGTGCATGAGACATCATTTTCACACATGGATTGGCCACCACAGAGTCAAGATCTTAACCCCATTGAGAATCTTTGGGATGTGCTGGAGAAGACTTTGCACAGTGGACCGACTCTCCCATCATCAATACAAGATCTTGGTGAAAAATTAATGTAACACTGGACAGAAATAAATCTTGTGACATTGCAGAAGCTTATCGAAACAAAGCCACAGCAAATGCGTGCCATAATCAAAGCTAAAGGCAATCCAACGAAATATTAAGAGTGTGTGATGTTTTTTTGGTGGCAACTTTTTTTTTGGCTATGCAGTGTAAATAACAATATCATTAAACTATGTTTAATCACTCTTGGGGCACCACCCTGTAATCAGGGAAATATAACCAAATTAAAAACGCAAGCGGTGATGAAGGGCCCTTGCACCCCTGTGCATGCAGCGGAACGTGGCTAAGCAGCAGGCTGTGCAGTCCGATTTGTGTAAAAGTCATACTATGGTATGCTGAAATAGGCAGTGTAATGAAGATCACAGAAAATGTTGACGTAGCGCAGTTCAGACTGGCACTGTGATGATAGCTATGAAATATGGAGCAAATTGAGCATTGTATATAGGATGTAGTACTTATTCTTTGCAGTAGGGGGCGCTATGGTTGAAGTTGACTATTGTTATGTCAATATGTTCAGAGGCCAACCCTGATCATACATGTGAAATTTCAATCAGATTAGACAAAGTATATAGGACGTAGTACATGGTCCTTACAGTAGGTGGCGCTATGGTTGAAGTTGACTATTGTCATGTCAATGTGTTCAGAGGCCAACCCTGATCATACATGTGAAATTTCAATGAGATCAGACAAAGTATCTGAGATGCAGTACCGCCTCTTTCCAGTGGGGTGGGTGCTATGTTAATGGCATAATTGTATTAGGTTAGATGTGATCAAGCCAGTACTGACATTGTTCAAGTGAAATTTGGTGAAAATCTGACATTGTATATGGGAGGTAGTACTTATTCTTTGCAGTAGGGGACACTATGGTTAAACTTTATTATTATTTTGTCATTGTGTCCTGAGGCTAACCCTGAACATACCTGGGAAATTTTGAGCAGATCAGACAAAGTATACACGATGTAGTACTTACTCCTTGCAGTAGGGGGCCCTATGGTTAAAGTAAATGATTGTTATGTCAATGTGTTCAGAGGCCAACCCTGATCATACAAGTGAAATTTCAATCAGATCAAATAAAGTATATAGGATGTAGTAGTTAGTCCTTGCAGTAGGGGGCACTATGGTTGAACTTGACTTTTGTTACGTTAAAGTGTTCAGACGCCAATGAGCCATTAAGCCACGGCCACTCACTTAAACGGTATAAGATGTTTGACTTTACTACCAGGATTATATGTATGAATTTTCGGACAGTACGACTATGTTAAGCCCGTGAAAAAACTACTTCCTGTTTGATGGCGAGCGACGCGTCCGTATGGCGACAGCGTTGGACGTAGGCGTTTGAGCTTGAAAGTGTTGTATGGCCAAGGTGTTAGCATGGTCCACACCAATTTTGAGGGGAAAATGAGCTAGCATGTAGCAATGGCTAATGCTAATTGAGAGGCAGTAACTTCCTGTTGTCAACAGGTGGCGCTGTGACTTATTTGAAAATTACAAACATGGATGTGTTCAGGGCGGGTCCCATATCATGCATGAGAAATTGTAAAAAGATTGAACATTGCATAGCTGAGATATAAGCATTTACTTTTTTGGCAAGTTGCCAAAACGCACAAAAAAGTTCAAACGCATGCCACGGCCACGCCCTTTGACGAAATAACGTGCGGAGCACAACGAGATATGCTGAACCTGTCTAGAACGCACTGAAACTGAGTTTGCGCTGATCGGATGAGCGCCCTCGGGCAAGATTCTTCAAATAGGAAGGCTGAAATCTGTGATTTTGAGCGTTTTTGGGCCATTTTTGTGAAATACAACTTGAATTCGTGGACTTCCTGTCGGGTTTTTTGAAACGCTGCAAGAGGATTTTTAGTCTGTCCCGAGAAGCTTAATATGCGTACCAATTTCCGTGAGTCTACGTGAAAAAAACGCCACTGAGCCATTTTGCGAACTCCGTTTACAAAACCACCAAAATATCAAATTTTTCACGAGACCTGCTGACCGTGGAAAGTTTACTGAGTTTTCAGGCACGTTCAGGCCCTCAAAAGTTGCCGCAAAGAGGAGGAACAATCAAAAGAAAAACTCTAAAAATAATAATCGCTAGGGTTTCAAGAGGGTCCTTGCACGGTTCGTGCTCGGGCCCTAATAATCCTTTCAGTTCCAAGAAAGGATAATAATAATATTAATAATAATTCCTTGGGTTTCAAGAGGGTCCTACGCACTTGTCAGTGCTTCGGGCCCTAATAAAAATAATAATCGCTAGGGTTTCAAGAGGGTCCATGCATTGTTCGTGCACGGGCCCTAATAATCCTTTGGGTTCCGAGAAGGTCCTACGCACTTGTCAGTGCTTCGGGCCCTAATAAATTGAAGGCGTGAAATCCGTACACAAAGCCCTTGCACCCAGCTTATTCTACAATTCTACAATTCTACAATTCACTTAGCAGATGCTTTTATCCAAAGCGACGTACATCAGAGAGTAAGTACAACACAAGCAAGGATCTAGAAAAAAGGGATCAGCAAAGAGCAAGAGCAAACGATCAGCTTTGAGTTTTTGGATTGGACACACAGGTGCTGACAGGCATTGCACAGAGGCAAAGCACAGCCTTAGCACAGCTTTCATGTCATTATTAGACTCTATTGGTTTCACCCAGGGTGTAAACAAACCTATTCATCGTTTTAACCACACCCTGGATCTTGTTTTAGCTTATGGCATTGAAATCCAAAACCTTACAGTTTTCCTAGAAAATCCTCTTCTATCAGACCATTTCCTTATTACTTTCGACTTTGTCCTACCAGAATTATCTCTGCTTAATAAAAATGTGCTCTCTAGAAGTTTATCTGATAGTGCTGTGGCTAGATTTAAGGAAGCTATTTCAGCTGCTTTTGATTCAGTACCGTGTTTCAACCCAGTTGGAAACTCTTATGATAGCTTTAGTCCCTCTCAGCTAGATCAGTTTGTTGATAGTGCAGTGGATTCATTGAGAGTTACTCTTGTACCACAGTCATTTAAAGTAGCGGTAGTCAAACCTCTTCTCAAAAAACCTACTCTAGATTCAGGAACTCTAGCTAACTATTGGCCTATATCCAACCTTCCTTTTATCTCAAAGATCCTGGAGAAAGTGGTAGCTAATCAGCTGTGTGACTTTCTCCATGACAACAGTTTAAGAGTTTCAGTCAGGATTTAGAGTCCACCATAGCACTGACACTGCACTAGTTAAAGTTACAAACAATCTACTTTTAGCTTCAGACAGGGGACTTCTCTCTGTGCTCGTCTTGTTAGATCTTAGTGCTGCTTTTGAAACCATTGACCAGCAGATCCTATTATACAGACTAGAACATTTACTTGGAATTACAGGGACTGCTTTAAGCTGATTTGAATCCTACTTATCAGACCGATCTCAGTTTGTACATGTTAATGATAAGTCCTCTATGCACACCAAAGTTAGCCATGGAGTGCCACAAGGTTCAGTGCTTGGACCAATTCTCTTTACATTATATATGCTTCCTCTGGGAAATATTATGAGGAAACACTCCATACAGTTTCATTGTTATGCAGATGATACTCAGCTTTATGTATCAATGAAGCCCAATGGCACCAGTCAGTTATGTAAGCTAGAAACGTGCCTTAAGGACGTTAGGACCTGGATGACCAGAATTTTTTTGCTACTTAACTCAGACAAGACTGAATTTATTGTGCTAGGCCCTAAAAACCTCAGAGAGACATTTTCTAGTAATTTGACTGTCCTTAATGACATCAGCCTGGCATCTAGCGCCACTGTTAGGAATATAGGAGTTCTATTTGATCAAGATATGTCCTTTAGCTCTCACACCAGGCAAATTTCAAGAACAGCCTATTTTCACCTTCTTAATATATCAAAGATCAGGAATATCCTGTCGCAAAATGATGCAGAAAAACTAGTTCATGCATTTGTTAGCTCCAGATTGGATTATTGTAATTCTCTTTTGTCGGGGTGCTATGGTGGGTCTCTAAAGACTCTTCAACTAGTCCAGAACGCTGCAGCTCGTGAACTGACTAGAACTAGGAAAAGGGACCACATTACTCCTGTGTTGGCTTCTCTGCACTGGCTCCCTATACAGTCTAGAATAGAATTCAAGATCCTTCTTCTCACTTACAAAGCTCTAAATGGCCAGGCACCATCTTATCTTAAGGCGCTACTAGTGCCGTACTGCCCCTTGAGAACATTACGGTCGCAGAATGCAGGCCTGCTAATGGTACCTACAGTCTCTAAGTGTACTATGGGAGGTAAAGCCTTCAGTTATCAGGCTCCTCTCCTCTGGAATCGTCTTCCAGCTGGGGTCCGGGAGGCAGACACAGTCTGTATTTTTAAGAATAGACTTAAAACTTTCCTTTTTGATAAATCTTATAGTTAGAGCTGGTGCTGGTGTAGACCAGCTCCTAGTTATGCTGCTATAGGCTTAGACTATCGGGGAAACTGGCACCTTGAGCTCCTCCTCTCTCTCTCTCTCTCTCTCTCTCTCTCCCTCTCTCTCTGTGCATATACAGTACATCATATTACTGCATGTTTCTATCTGTAAATCTCAGTCACTAACACCCCCCCCCCCCCCCCCCCCCGGATTGTTGATGGACGGCTTGCCAGAACAACCCCCTCCCCACCAGATTTTTGATGGACGGCTTGCCTCCCCCCACCCCCTTGCTCCCTATCCCTCTTCTTGCATCTTATCCCATCTCTCCCCCTGTCCCTTTCCAAGCCCGGCGCAGTCTAGGCCTGTGAAGGCTGTTTCGTCATGAGCCGGGGATCCGGCCGAAGATTTCTGCCTTTTAATAAGGCAGTTTTTTCTTACCACTGTAACTTTTGCTGCTTTGCTAAAGTGCTCATGATGGATAGGCCGGATCTTTGTAATATAGCAATACGTAAGGTCTTTTACCTGCTTTTTCGTACTGCAGTTTCCGGGCAGACTTTGTGGGCATGAGTTTGGTTGTTCCAAGCTGGATATTGATCTGTGGTTGCATAGAGGGACTGGCTGGGATGACAAGGAGCTCAGTCTTTGAAAGATTGAGTTGAAGGTGCCGTTCATACATCCATTTAGAGATATCAGCAAGGCATGATGAGATTCTTGCGGAGACTGTAACATTGTCTGGTGGGAATGACAGGAAGAGCTGGGTATCGTCAGCATAGCAGTGGTATGAGAAGCCATGAGAGCAGATTATTGAACCAAGTGAGCTTGTGTATATGGAGAAGAGAAGGGGACCAAGCACTGACCCTTGAGGTACCCCTGTGGATAAGCTAGTCGCTTTGGACACTTCTCCCTTCCACAACACTCTAAAGGATTGCCCAGAGAGGTAGGACACAAACCAGCAGAGGGCAGATCATGAGATGCCAAGTTCAGACAGCGTGGATAGGAGGATTTGATGGTTGACTGTGTCAAAGGCAGCAGACAGGTCTAGCAGTAATAGAACTGAGGACTGACCCGCAGCTCTGGCAGCTAGTACCGATTCTGTTACTGACAGTAGTGCAGTTTCAGTAGAGTGGCACCGCTTAAAGCCTGACTGATTTGGGTCAAACAGATCGTTTCTGGACAGGAACTCAGAGACTTGCTTAAAGACTGTGCGCTCAAGTATTTTTGACAGAAAGGGCAGAAGAGAAACCGGTCTGTAGTTTTCAACCTGGGCTGGGTTTAGTGTGGGTTTTTTGAGCAGAGGGGTGACCCAAGTTTGCTTGAATGCGGTGGGGAACACACCCATTGACAGAGAGGAGTTGATGATATGCTTAAGTGCAGCATTAAGCGGAGAGGATATGGTCTGCAGGAGGCTTGATGGTATTGCTTATATCACAATGCAAATACACCAGTAATCACAAACAACTCCTCTCTGAAATTATAACAGAATTTATTTAATCAAAGCAACATCAATCCAAAATCAATGAACTTAATCATACCAATAACTATTATAAACTAATCTAAGCAACAAACATTATCAAGCCAGGCTTGTGGAAGAGGAGTAAGAATGGAGGTGTGTGTGTGTGTGTGTGTGGGGTGTGTTGGTGTGTGTGTGTGTGTGTGTGTGTGTGTGTGTGTGTCTGTGGATGAAAGAGAGAGAGGAGGGGGAGAGAGGGGGGAGATTCCTTCGTCCCACGTGGTCGCCCTTCCGATGGCGTACACCTAACAAAGACCTGGCGTGGTCTATTGTCTAAAGAGGCCGAGTTCGGCCCTGCACGATCTGTGTCTCTGAGGCGTTTGAATGGCCGCGAGTGTACAGATCTCTATGTGTGTGAATGCAACAAGAGTTTTAAACAGGTAAAACTCGGTACGCGGCGGTCCAACAAAGACAAAAATTACAGTTTTCGCATCAATCAAACACTTGTTAAAAACACTCTCAAGCTAATTCTGCCCAGACCTAATTAAGCCTCACTTGTGATTTGCTTTGCCCGCGATTGGTGAAAGGGAAAGAGTCCGGCGATGGAACAGATCTTCTGTCCGTCCTGGTGCAGAGGCGTTTGATGGCGGCGAGGGTCCTTTTACTGCAAGAGCGGCTTCGGTGTGTTCTCCGTCGAGTGGAAAGATGTCTGTTGATGTCCTTTCATTGCAGGACGGAATAAGACTGCTATCTTTCTGATAATCTATTATAATCGGACTCTCTCCGAGAAAATGAGATGCGTTCACTGGACAATCCGAGCTCAGAATTCAGAACACTGCCGGCCGTAGATTACCTGTGCACCAAAATTTAAAACAAAGAGAGATTTTCTTGCAGAAAACAGGAGTTGAGCTTGTGTCTCCGAACACTTGAAGTCAGCACGTGGAAAGCGATAGAGCAATGGGAGTCTTGGAGTTTTGTAGCCTGGCCTGCTTCCTGTGGGGTCTACCTCAGGTCCCCTCCAATGAGAAGAGAGAGGTTCCGGTCCCCCCCTTACTTCACACGTAGGTGTGAAGTATTGCAGGGGATTCTGGGATTAAGAGTCCTTTTAGGTCTCTTTGTGATCCCAGTGAATAAATCAAATGAGATGCAGGCCCAAGTCCATTGTCTGCCTGTCTTAAGCCTGCGTGGACTAACAGTGCTAATATGGCTTAAGAGTTAAGTTTTAGTCACTCAGTTGTCCTCTCCTACAGGTCCAGACCTCGAGTCCTTCTCTTCTGAATCTTCGAGAAGCCAAATGCACCAAATACCTCCCACAAACAACCAGCCATCCGATCAGGAGGCAGCGTGGGAGCAGGAGGAGGAGGAAATGTGCAGCGAGGAGAGCATTGAGCCTGAGGTTCAGTCAGACGAGGAGGATGTTCAACCTGATGTGTCTCTGACTGGTCTGCAGTATGTTGGCACACTGAGGGGCTCTGATGACATTGACCCTGCTGAGGACCTGCCTTCGGGGTAACCAGAGCTCTGGAACTCTTTGTGAACACTAACTACTGATACCCCATGAAAAAATTAACCCTCTGGTCTCCCCCTTGTATTTTGCTTTGGTAGCTCTTTCTTTCAACATCTGACTTGAGTTCAGATTTAACGCTTTGTGACATGCGAGGGGTAATTTAGTAAACAAAAACAAACTAATTCCTTGAGGCAGATGTAGATCAGCAACTCCTGTGTTGTGTGGGGTAAAATTACCGTTTTTGCCAGCAGAGTACCAATAAAATCAACTTACTAATCAAGGCAATGAAAGACCAGTCCTTTGTTTGAGTTAAAACCCTGTTTCTATGGAGTCTGGTGTCTTTGAAGAGAGAGATGTAACAGCTGTATCTGTGTTTAAAATTTTTTATTTATATAATTTCAAAATAAAAAATCTTCCTCTAACATCTCTGTAGGGATCCTTTCTGTAATGTTTTCAGATACTTGATCTGATCCTGTCTTTATGTGTAGGCCTCGCTAGCTGCTGAAGCTAACTATCCAACCAGCTAAACAGTCCCCAATAAAACTCCACGAAATGTTGCTGACTCTCATGAAGTTTACTGAGGTTTCTTTTTGTGAAACTGAAAACAATACAAAAAGGTCCTTATTAATAAACACAATAAGGCAGTTGACTGTACATGTCTACACATGTTAAACAAGCTAATGTAGCAACACAGCACTAGCATATAGCATCTTAAACAAATGAATGGTAAAGTTAACACTA
Organism: Labrus mixtus; assembly: GCF_963584025.1. Taxonomy (NCBI): domain Eukaryota; kingdom Metazoa; phylum Chordata; class Actinopteri; order Labriformes; family Labridae; genus Labrus; species Labrus mixtus. The sequence continues at coordinate 2,229,005 of NC_083622.1, read as the reverse complement.
GCTTAGCAGTTAGCATCTATATAGATACAAAACACGTCCTTTCTAAAATGAATACACATAGTATCAACGTTTATACATACAGATGTTGCATTAGCATGCAGGAGTAGAAGAAACATGTGAAACTACTGAGCTATCAAAAGTGCTGCAGCCAACTCACTGGCTCATGGTCTACTATTTTACTTTCAGTTTCTATGATAGGAAAAGTAAGGTAGGTAAATACAAGCAAACACCACAAGGTGGCACTGTAACACAACAACAGAAAAGATGTCCTTAAACATGACATTTTATGGGGCATAACACTTTATGTCTATACGGACATACAGAAAAATTTTCTTTCTCTCCGAACCACGGTGCAAGCTGTAAAAGTATAAAAAGATATTTAAAAGAAAATACAAAATATAAAATATAAAGGATAAAATACAGATTTCCAAAGTACAGAGATAATGTGCAAAATATGTGCATTTAAAAACAACAGCAACAACAAATGTGCGTGGACAGACTTGGATTATGTTGCAGGCATTCTACAATTCTAGTTTCCTGTCCAGAAATGATTTGTTTGACCCAAATCAGTCAGGCTTTAAGCGGTGCCACTCTACTGAAACTGCACTACTGTCAGTAACAGAATCGCTACGAGCTGCCAGAGCTGCGGGTCAGTCCTCAGTTCTATTACTGCTAGACCTGTCTGCTGCCTTTGACACAGTCAACCATCAAATCATCCTATCCACGCTCTCTGAACTTGACATCTCATGATCTGCCCTCTGCTGGTTTGTGTCCTACCTCTCTGGGCGATCCTTTAGAGTGTTGTGGAAGGGAGAAGTGTCCAAAGCGCCCAGCTTATCCACAGGGGTACCTCAAGGGTCAGTGCTTGGTCCCCCTTCTCTTCTCCATAAACACAAGCTCACTTGGTTTAATAATCCGCTCTCATGTCTCTGCAAGAATCTCATCATGCCTTGCTGATATCTCTAAATGGATGTATGAACGGCACCTTCAACTCAATCTTTCAAAGACTGAGCTCCTTGTCATCCCAGCCAGTCCCTCTATGCAACCACAGATCAATATCCAGCTTGGAACAACCAAGCTCATGTCCACAAAGTCTGCCCGGAACCTGGGTGTCATGATTGATGACCAGCTAACTTTTAAGGTTCAAGTAGCCTCGATTGCCCGGTCATGTCGATTTGCCCTGTACAACATCAAGAAGATCAGACCTTACCTGTCAGAACACGCTACTCAGCTCCTGGTACAGGCTCTTGTGATATCACACATCGATTATTGCAACTCTCTACTGGCAGGTCTTCCTACATGCACTATCAAACCTCTGCAAATGATACAAAATGCAGCAGCACGACTGGTCTTCAACCTTCCTAAAAGAGCACATGTCACTCCGCTGTTCATCTCCTTACACTGGCTCCCAGTTACTGCTCGCATTAAATTTAAAACTCTGCTGCTCGCTTACAAAACAGCGACAAAAACTGCTCCTCCTTACTTTAACTCTCTCATCCAGGTCTACTCTCCCTCCCGCCCACTACGCTCTGCCAATGAAAGGCGTCTGATCCAACCTTCACAACAGGGTCCTAAGTCTCTGACTAGACTCTTCTCCTCTGTTGCCCCCCGGTGGTGGAATGAACTTCCAAACTCCATTCAATCTACAGAGTCCCTCTGCACCTTAAAAAAAAAAGAAGCTAAAGACCCAGCTCTTTCATGAATACCTACTAACTTAATGATGATGGTTTCGATATCATTGATGATGATGATGGTTGTGACGATTGTTTTTGTTTGATAACGACGACTTATAAGATGGTTTCTATACTGATTAGAGCTCTCAAGAACTGCTGTCAATGTTGTGCTTTGCCTCTGTGCAATGCCTGTCAGCACCTCTGTGTCCAATCGGACTCAAAGCTGATCGTTTGCTCTTACTGACATTGTTCCCTTTTTTCTAGATCCTTGCTTGTGTTGTACTTACTCAATGATGTATGTCGCTTTGTGCAAGCGTCTGCCAAGTGAATTTTAGAATTGTAGAATTGTAGACTTGTAGAATAATGTTGTGCATATCTGAGGCCAAAAACTATATAGTGATAATTAAGGATGTTCCCAGGTGACTAATTTCTAAATCCAAGTTATGAAAATTCTTAGAATACAGTCACAACTGAGCAGAATTTATAAAAATTGTCTGCAGGTATATGAGGTAATTTGGTTTTCCAAGTGTGGCTAAAATTAACAATAGTAGCAGCCAGCCTTCAGTCCTCCTTGCTGGCCAACGTCCACAGGTAAATGAAAGATATTGTTACACGTTGCTCCGTGTTGATATGCCAATTTCAGCTGACACAGCATATATCAATGTTTTCTAAATTTTCCAGATCAAAATAAACAACTGCTCCAACGAGATTAACCGGTCACTGTGCTTGTTTACGTTCAGGCAGTAGAGCTAGAAGAGAAGGCCCATGAACCAGTTTTTCTATGGCTACAGCTCCAGCTAGTGGTGGGTGGCTGCATTACAGATTGGAAAAAATAATTGACTTGTATTAGGGGCCAAAATATAAGACTATTAGTAATATGTTTAAATGGTAAATGGACTTGCTTGCATAGTATATATTTTTTATATGTATATATGTATACGTGTCACACCTACCCATTCACACACTGATGGCAGAGGTTGCTATGTATTGAGACCATCAGAAGTAGCTAATCCCATTTATACGCATTCATACACTGATGACGAAGCAGCGGAGAAGCAATTTAGGGTCAAGTGTCTTACCCAAGGACCCATCAGACATGTTGTTGCAGGAGCTGAAGATCGAACCCTCGACCTTCCAGTTGAGAGTCGATGACTCTACCAACTGAGCCACAGCTTCCTCAACTGACCAGTAATCATGTTGCATCCGTTCTGGGTGATCTGATAAGTGAAAAGCACTTATTTACACTATATTCATTTCACTTCGCATACTCCATTGAGTCCTTGAGATCATAACTCACTTGTCTGCCTCAAATGCAAAAAAGCGCCTGTACATCATTTCCGTTGAAAAAAATGAATGCATCTTCGTTTACACCCAGTGGTAGGCAGCATTGTTCCCCAGTTGAAGAGGTGGTCCTTAATGCTGCCCAAGACTCCTGAGCATTTACACAATCAAAAAACCTAGCTCATAAATCTGAGATTTTTACCTTTTTAATTGAGAAGAACAAATCAGATTTTTATTTTCTCATGTGAATTCAGTACGCTTCTTTAAAGACCACCTCCTTATGTAGTCTCAGCTGTCAAGCAGGTCAAGGTCTGTCCTCAGGACGCATTGGGGTACAGTTACACCCAGCATTATCAGATCACCCGGGATGTATATTTTTTTTCAGGTGTAAATAAACGCTTCGCCCTATCAAATCAGGTTTATAAATTGTGAAACTGTACACCTCCTCTAAAATGCAGTCAAATATACGTAGAATATACCATGTTACTTTTCCACATCTCCACATACTCCTCGCTTTCTCCTCATTATGATTATATATCTTGTTGGGGTTGTATCAAGTCAACGTTGGTTATATTCTTTAATAACTGTATTTACTTATTAATAATATAAATAAAATATCATTAAACTATGTTTAATGTCGTTTTGGGGCACCACCCTGTACTCAGGGAAATATAACCAAAATATCACTCAAATCAGTCTCAAATTAGTTATTTAATTACTAATATTATTAATAATTAATAACTATATTTAATAAATTGAAGGTGTGAAATCCGTACACAAAGCCCTTGCACCCAGCTTATATCACAATGTAAATATGCCAGTAATCACAAACAACTGCTCTCTTAAAATGATAACAGAATTTATTTAAACAAAGCAACATCAATCCAAAATCAATGAACTTAATCAAACAAATAACTATCATAAACTAATCTAAGCAACAAACATTATCAAGCAAGGCTTGTGGAAGGTGTGTGTGTGTGTGTGTGTGTGTGTGTGTGTGTGTGTGTCTGTGTCCGTGGCTGAAAGAGAGAGAGAAGGGGGGAAGAGGGGGAGATTGATTGTCTAAAAGAGACCGAGTTCGGCCTTACACGATCTGTGTCTCTGAGGCGTCTGGATGGCCGCGAGTGTATAGATCTCTGTGTGTGTGTGTGTAGCCAATTTGCGTAATGGCACGGTGAGGCGAGGGTCGTCCGAGTCGTCTGACGAATCGTAAGCCCTGTGGTTGTCACAGTAGTACGGTTGCAACCGTGGTGGGGTTTGTGTTCGGCTCAGACGTGGCCGTCTATCGTGGGACAGGTAATGTTCGGTGCCCGATTGGACCCGTGCCTCCTCCCTGTCTCTAGGGGGCGTAAAGTCCCTCCTCCTGCGGGGTGAGGGTGCTCTTGGCTCAAAGCGTATTGCAGAATGCGGGGGCCATGGGGCGTTTCCCCATGACGGTGCTTCATGGTCTGGGGGGGCGTGGCGCTCTTCATCTTTACTCACCCAGCTCTTTACCGGGTAGTCTGAGGACGTGTGCACTTTTGTGCCTGGGTCGACCCGGTGGTATCTTCCCCTCTCCTCCAGATCCTGCAACATGTCTGTCTCCCTCCTCCATGGGCTTGGTTCAGTCTCCCATCCTTTGTCTGAGGTTTCCTCAGCTGACATGGGGGCTGCAGTACATACCTGCCCATCCTGAATTCTGGGTACCATGACACTTTGTTTCTTCTGTTCGGCCAACCTGCTGCTTTCATGCAGTGTTTTATTCTCCTCCTGCAGGGCCTTGCAATTTTCCTGCAAGGTCTTTAGTTTATCCTGCATTCTTTCGAAGTCATCCCGCAGGATCTGTCCTTCTTCTTGTACCCGGGCTAGCTGTTCCCGGTGTATCTCATTCTGCACATTTGATTTGCGCTGATAAAGGAGGAGAATTTCGCCTAGAACATCTGAAATTGTGCATGTTGGCTTCCCAGTTGGTTGATTTGCATATTCAACCAAGCCCTTTAGTTTCTCTTCACATGTACTGAGAGTGTAGGAGTTCAGACTGTCGAGCTGCTCTGTAGGGAGGTGGACAAGATTAGCAACTATGTCTTGAATGGTCTGATCCGCAGGGAGCCTCAGCCCCTGAGTAATGTGGGCTTTCCTCGCCTATTCTGTCTTTTGTTAGGAACAGGACTTTTGTGTACAGCTGACAAAGACAAAGGGAAAACCGCAGGTGATGAGTAAGCTTAGCCTGAGCGCTAGTTACTACAATCTATTTTTATGAGGAGATTTCACTCCTGTTGGTAAGCTGGCCTATGTGTTAGCTACACAACAAGCTCAATTGAGGCTCAAAAGAGGACAATGGGTATTACCTTACCTATTGACCAACAACATACGACTAAGTCACAGCTTGATGTCTGCTTTGAATAAACAATCAAGCAAAACTGAATCTTCAAAAGAAAAGAGACATTTCTCAAGAAAGATCTCTTTTAGGATTACAAATTCGGATTACTGGGCATTTACAGCGCAATAAAGCTGGTTTATTGAAGGCCTCACACGGGGCACCATTTGTTGGGGTTGTATCAAATCAACTTTGGTTATATTCTTTAATAACTATATTTAATTATTAATAATATAAATAAAATATCATTAAACTATGTTTAATCTCGTTTTGGGGCACCACCCTGTACTCAGGGAAATATAACCAAAACATTACTCAAATCAGTCTCAAATGAGTTATTTAATTACTAATATTATTAATAATTAATAACTATATTTAATAAATTTAAGGCGTGAAATCCGTACACAAAGCCCTCGCACCCAGCTTATATCACAATGTAAATATGCCAGTAATCACAAACAACTGCTCTCTTAAAATGATAACAGAATTTATTTAAACAAAGCAACATCAATCCAAAATCAATGAACTTAATCAAACAAATAACTATCATAAACTAATCTAAGCAACAAACATTATCAAGCAAGGCTTGTGGAAAATATGTGTGTGTGTGTGTGTGTGTGTGTGTGTGTGTGTGTGGGTGTGTGTGTGTGTGTGTGTGTGTGTGTGTGTGAGGGGGGGAGAAAGGGGGGAGATGGCTTCGTACCCATGTGGTCGCCCTTCCGATGGCGCACACCTAACAAAGACCTGGGTGCGTGTGTGTGTGTGTGTCTGTGTCTGTGGCTGAAAGAGAGAGAGAAGGGGGGAAGAGGGGGGAGATTGCTTCGTCCCACGTGGTCGCCCTTCCAATGGCGCACACCTAAGAAAGACCTAACGTGGCCTTAATGTCTAAAAGAGACCGAGTTCGGCCCTACACGATCTGTGTCTCTGAGACGTCTGGATGGCCGCGAGTGTATAGATCTCTGTGTGTGTGTGTGTGTAGCCTATGTGCGTAATGGCGCGGTGATGGAGTTAGTCTCCAGATGTGCGTTTCCCCGGGAATCTGTGTATGTGTGTGTAGCCTATGTGTGTAATGGCGCGGTGGTGGAGTTAGTCTCCAGATGTACGTCTACACGGGAATATGTGTGTGTCGGTTAGTAAAAGGGGGAGAAAAGAGGATAAAAGAGTAGAGGAGAGTAGAGGAGAGTAGAAATGCGTGCCTGAAGAGGCCGGATCACAGTCTGACTCCCGCGCCACAACTCGGAGTAATTCCCTTCATTCACAGAAACAAACCAATGGCCGAATTCAAATTAATACGGCTTACACTGGCCTTTCTGATCAGAAGAGTACTACCCGGTTATAACGCTGTTACGCTAAACACATATAGGACGCAGCGGTCCGAAACAACAACAAGAGTTTTAAACAGGTAAAACTCAGGACGCGGCAGTCCAACAAAGATAAAAATGACAGTTTCTGCATCAATCAAACAATTGTTAAAAACGCTCTCTAAAGCTAATTCTGTCCAGACCTAATTAAGCCTCACTTGTGAATCGCTTTATCCGCGATTGGTGAAGGGAAAAGGAGTCCGGCGATAAAACAGATCCTCTGTCCGTCCTGGTGCAGAGGCGTTTGATGGCGGTGAGGGTCCCTTACGGCGAGAGAGGCTTCGATGGTTCTCCGTCGAGTGGAAATATGTCCGTTGATTACCTGCGCACCAAAACTTAAAACAAAGGAAGATTGTTGCAGGAAACAGGAGGTGAGCTTGTGTCTCCTAACATTTAAAGTCAGTGCGTGGAAAGAGAGAGAGCAATGGAAGTCTTGGAGCTTTGTAGCCTGGCCTGCTCCATGGGGGGTCTACCTCAGGTCCCCTCCAATGAGGAGAGAGAGGTTCCGGTCCCCCCTTACTTCACGCGTAGGTGTGAAGTACTGCAGGGGATTCTGGGATTAAGAGTCCTTTTAGGCCTCTTTGTGATCTCAGTGAATAACTCAAATGAGGCTTCTCACAGAGGTGCAGGCCCAAGTCCATTGTTTGACTGTCCTATTTAAACAAAGCAACATCAATCCAAAATCAATGAACTTAATCAAACACATAACTATCATAAACTAATCTAAGCAACAAACATTATCAAGCAAGGCTTGTGGAAGGTGTGTGTGTGTGCGTGTGTGTGTGTGTGTGTGAGAGGGGGGGGGAAGAAAGGGGGGAGATGGCTTCGTACCCAGGTGGTCGCTCACGATGGCGCACACCTAACAAAGACCTGGGTGCGTGCGTGTGTGTGTGTCTGTGTCCGTGGCTGAAAGAGAGAGAGAAGGGGGGAAGAGGGGGAGATTGATTGTCTAAAAGAGACCGAGTTCGGCCTTACACGGTCTGTGTCTCTGAGGCGTCTGGATGGCCGCGAGTGTATAGATCTCTGTGTGTGTGTGTGTAGCCAATTTGCGTAATGGCACGGTGAGGCGAGGGTCGTCCGAGTCGTCTGACGAATCGTAAGCCCTGTGGTTGTCACAGTAGTACGGTTGCAACCGTGGCGGGGTTTGTGTTCGGCTCAGACGTGGCCGTCTATCGTGGGACAGGTAATGTTCGGTGCCCGATTGGACCCGTGCCTCCTCCCTGTGTCTAGGGGGCGTAAAGTCCCTCCTCCTGTGGGGTGAGGGTGCTCTTGGCTCAAAGCGTATTGCAGAACGCGGGGGCCATGGGGCGTTTCCCCATGATGGTGCTTCATGGTCTGGGGGGGTGTGGCGCTCTTCATCTTTACTCACCCAGCTCTTTACCGGGTAGTCTGAGGACGTGTGCGCTTTTGTGCCTGGGTCGACCCGGCAGTATCTTCCCCTCTCCTCCAGATCCTGCAACATGTCTGTCTCCCTCCTCCATGGGCTTGGTTCAGTCTCCCATCCTTCGTCTGAGGTTTCCTCAGCTGACATGGGGGCTGCAGTACATACCTGCCCATCCTGAATTCTGGGTACCATGACACTTTGTTTCTTCTGTTCGGCCAACCTGCTGCTTTCATGCAGTGTTTTATTCTCCTCCTGCAGGGCCTTGCAATTTTCCTGCAAGGTCTTTAGTTTATCCTGCATTCTTTTGAAGTCGTCCTGCAGGATCTGTCCTTCTTCTTGTACCCGGGCTAGCTGTTCCCGGTGTATCTCATTCTGCACATTTGATTTGCGCTGATAAAGGAGGAGAATTTCGCCTAGAACATCTGAAATTGTGCATGTTGGCTTCCCAGTTGGTTGATTTGCATATTCAACCAAGCCCTTTAGTTTCTCTTCACATGTACTGAGAGTGTAGGAGTTCAGACTGTCGAGCTGCTCTGTAGGGAGGTGGACAAGATTAGCAACTATGTCTTGAATGGTCTGATCCGCAGGGAGCCTCAGCCCCTGAGTAATGTGGGCTTTCCTCGCCTATTCTGTCTTTTGTTAGGAACAGGACTTTTGTGTACAGCTGACAAAGACAAAGGGAAAACCGCAGGTGATGAGTAAGCTTAGCCTGAGCGCTAGTTACTACAATCTATTTTTATGAGGAGATTTCACTCCTGTTGGTAAGCTGGCCTATGTGTTAGCTACACAACAAGCTCAATTGAGGCTCAAAAGAGGACAATGGGTATTACCTTACCTATTGACCAACAACATACGACTAAGTCACAGCTTGATGTCTGCTTTGAATAAACAATCAAGCAAAACTGAATCTTCAAAAGAAAAGAGAAATTTCTCAAGAAAGATCTCTTTTAGGATTACAAATTCGGATTACTGGGCATTTACAGCGCAATAAAGCTGGTTTATTGAAGGCCTCACACGGGGCACCATTTGTTGGGGTTGTATCAAATCAACTTTGGTTATATTCTTTAATAACTATATTTAATTATTAATAATATAAATAAAATATCATTAAACTATGTTTAATCTCGTTTTGGGGCACCACCCTGTACTCAGGGAAATATAACCAAAACATTACTCAAATCAGTCTCAAATGAGTTATTTAATTACTAATATTATTAATAATTAATAACTATATTTAATAAATTGAAGGCGTGAAATCCATACACAAAGCCCTCGCACCCAGCTTATATCACAATGTAAATATGCCAGTAATCACAAACAACTGCTCTCTTAAAATGATAACAGAATTTATTTAAACAAAGCAACATCAATCCAAAATCAATGAACTTAATCAAACAAATAACTATCATAAACTAATCTAAGCAACGAACATTATCAAGCAAGGCTTGTGGAAAATATGTGTGTGTGTGTGTGTGGGTGTGTGTGTGTGTGAGGGGGGGGGAGAAAGGGGGGAGATGGCTTCGTACCCATGTGGTCGCTCACGATGGCGCACACCTAACAAAGACCAGGGTGCGTGCGTGTGTGTGTGTCTGTGTCTGTGGCTGAAAGAGAGAGAGAAGGGGGGAAGAGGGGGGAGATTGCTTCGGCCCACGTGGTCGCCCTTCCGATGGCGCACACCTAAGAAAGACCTAACGTGGCCTTAATGTCTAAAAGAGACCGAGTTCGGCCCTACACGATCTGTGTCTCTGAGACGTCTGGATGGCCGCAAGTGTATAGATCTGTGTGTGTGTGTGTGTAGCCTATGTGCGTAATGGCGCGGTGGTGGAGTTAGTCTCCAGATGTGCGTTTCCCCGGGAATCTGTGTATGTGTGTGTAGCCTATGTGTGTAATGGCGCGGTGGTGGAGTTAGTCTCCAGATGTACGTCTACACGGGAATGTGTGTGTCGGTTAGTAAAAGGGGGAGAAAAGAGGATAAAAGAGTAGAGGAGAGTAGAGGAGAGTAGAAATGCGTGCCTGAAGAGGCCGGATCACAGTCTGACTCCCGCGCCACAACTCGGAGTAATTCCCTTCATTCACAGAAACAAACCAATGGCCGAATTCAAATTAATACGGCTTACACTGACCTTTCTGATCAGAAGAGTAATACCCGGTTATAACGCTGTTACGCTAAACACATATAGGACGCAGCGGTCCGAAACAACAACAAGAGTTTTAAACAGGTAAAACTCAGGACGCGGCGGTCCAACAAAGATAAAAATGACAGTTTCTGCATCAATCAAACAATTGTTAAAAACACTCTCTAAAGCTAATTCTGTCCAGACCTAATTAAGCCTCACTTGTGAATCGCTTTGTCTGCGATTGGTGAAGGGAAAAGGAGTCCGGCGATAAAACAGATCCTCTGTCCGTCCTGGTGCAGAGGCGTTTGATGGCGGTGAGGGTCCCTTACGGCGAGAGCGGCTTAGATGGTTCTCCGTCGAGTGGAAATTTGTCCGTTGATTACCTGCGCACCAAAACTTAAAACAAAGGAAGATTGTTGCAGGAAACAGGAGGTGAGCTTGTGTCTCCGAACATTTAAAGTCAGTGCGTGGAAAGAGAGAGAGCAATGGAAGTCTTGGAGCTTTGTAGCCTGGCCTGCTCCATGGGGGGTCTACCTCAGGTCCCCTCCAATGAGGAGAGAGAGGTTCCGGTCCCCCCTTACTTCACGCGTAGGTGTGAAATACTGCAGGGGATTCTGGGATTAAGAGTCCTTTTAGGCCTCTTTGTGATCTCAGTGAATAACTCAAATGAGGCTTCTCACAGAGGTGCAGGCCCAAGTCCATTGTTTGACTGTCCTAAGCCTGCGTGGCCCAACAATCTCTATGTAGAAATGTCTATAAACATGCTTTTGTATAACGCCTTTGCATCTAATTCAAGGGCCCCCATAAGCAGCGATCGAAGACTTATCATGATTTTTGCTTATACATTTAATGTTGCCAATAAATGTCATTCGTACATAAAATAAGACACAACAGACCATCATGTTGCTGAATTATGTTTAATGATCATTAGAAGTACTTGATTAGTAAAGACTGACATCTATTGATTGTACAGGTCACTGCAGATAAATGTGTGCATGGAAGGAAAAATCATAGGGAAAGATGATTACTGTGATTTTTTACTGTGAGTTACAACAAGGTAAGAATCATCAAGAGTTTCTCTAGTGATGGTAAAGGCTTTGTGTAACATAATTAAACACTCGGTGCAATCAATATCCTGCTTCCTACATGGTGATTATAATGTTCAGCATCATTGTACACAGGGTTTACAAACGATCATTACAGCCGCCATGTGGGTAGGATGTACTGCAGGGCTGATGTACTAGACTGCATTCCTTTGATATGAATATTATTATCCAGGAGTACCTGATGAGGTTTTAGCTGTATTCAAAGGTAATTATGTCTTCTAACATATCATACAGCTCAATTTTAAACAGAGGAACAAAAGTGACAGAAAAAACCCAAAATGATTAAATCAATTTTCAAATATGTCATATAAGTCAACCTGATTAAGGATAAGGGCTCCTGAAGAACATTGATTCTGTTACCGCAGAAGAATCTTTATTATAGCTGATAGTCCAAGGTATAAACACAACATAGCTGGATATATTCCCTCCTAAATAACTTGATTTGATGATGACTCCCTGATTAGTAGCAGCCCCTCACTCCGTTCACCACACCACATTTCTGCTGGGGGCCGCAGGGTTTTGGTGCGCATTTCATCATCCCGTGCGAACACTCACAGTATAAACCGCAGTTATCGTTGTAGTGCCCCTCACCGATCTCGAGGTAATGACCACCAAAGATACAGCCACATTCAGCCAGTTTCACACAGCGATCCTGCAGAGGAAACGATTCAACAGTCAGGAAAATTAAATCAGGAGTGTGTGATTCAAACACATGTCAAATAAATGTTTCTCAAACAATCCTGTCATTATAGTAAGTTCTTATCGTGCTGATTTATGTCTTAAGTGATCAGTTTAATCTAGTCAGTTTATTTCAGTGGGCGGGGCATGGATGAGGATATTACCTTATTCAGCAAGTATCCATGTTGACACACACAGCCCTCACTTGGTGCGATTTTACAGTTGGCACGTAGAGATAAGGAGTCGCAGGTGATTGGACAGCCAGGAGCACTGAGACTGTAAATACTATTGGCTTGACAGTCCATCGCTGACACATACACACACAAACACACAAACACACACATACACACACACACCCAAACACACATAATATTAAATACATTACAGATACAAAAAATAATTAATCATGAAAGAATGGAGTCCGGAAAACACGTTTAGTACACCTTTTCAGAAGTTTGGAGCAGAAGAAGTTTGTTGTTTTATCTACAGAAACATCCAGTAAGAATTGCCATGATACCCGCATTTTAACTTAAAGGCTTTATATGCGATTTTTCACACTTAAATGTAATAGAAATCAAGTATATCCTCTGAAAATAACTCTGTGAGTAATGACCGTCTACAATGGATGTAACACCCGAGTCCCACTGTCTGTGATGTTTTCAGAGTTTTCAGAGTCCTATCTTCAGTTTGTTTACATCGCCCGGACAGCCTGCTGACTCCTCCCCTCGCATATAAAAGTTGTTTAATTGAGGGACTAGAGAAAAGAAGAATAACATACTGTACTCACTGTTTAAATGCGTTTCTAGATCACGCTCATTTCAGCTAAATTTCCATGCAGTGTGACGATACTTGCATAATAAAGATTGCTAGCATTAGCATGCTAACACAACAATGCAGCGCAAGTTGTTTTGGTTTCATGCTGGTGCTCAAGGGAGACATCTGCTGGATCAAAAAATCGCTTATAAAGCCTTTAAGTTAAACAAAACCCAGCTCCTTTCTGAAGGATTGTGAATTTGTGTGCAGTGTGTCAATATGACTTTAAGAGTCTCAAGACTGTGAAACAACAGGATGTCTTCATTCTTCTTTTTCTTTGCTATTTTTTCATCTTTTTTTCTCTGTCACTTGTCTACTGTGGCTCTGTCTTTTTTTTGCAGCAGTTTTTTTATTTTTTTATGAAGCTTTACTACTTTACTACTTTCTATTGAACTTAAATAAACAGGGATTGTATTGTTTTAGAATGGGTGGTATGGAAGGTATTGATTTATTTATTTTTACAACCAAAATCGATAACAATCAAGAAACAATCATCATAAAAGTGAGAAAACGTAATCGAAAACACTCACGGCAGAAGTTCTCCGTCCTCCACGGTTTGACGTTGCCTTGTTTCCTCTGACACTCCTCCACGTAGTCTCTGATGATGTCACAGGCTGCCTCCTGTTTGCCGTCGTTTAGATACATGTCATAGACACAGTCTTGGTGGTACTGTTTGGTATCCAGGAGCTCTGAACATTCAGCCAGGGGTCCGTCCTTCGCCGTTATCACGTCACACGCCTTAGTGTAGTCGGGCAGTTTGTAGTCAACGGGGAGGGGTGGAGGACAGTCTTTACCTGGAAACACAAAAAGCATCAGCAGCATTATCATTGATTTATTTGTTTTTATATGAAAGAAGATATCCATCAGACATTTTAACGTCTACTGTCCAGCTCTGAAACTCGTTTTTCCGATGTTTCCAACACCACATGAATGCAGGGTGATGCAAAGCAATTTACATTTAAAATCTAGATTTAGATTCTAAATTAAATCACAAGAAAAAACGAGAGCCAATGAGCTTCTTACACTCATGAGAGCATCCCTCCACATCAGCCACCCAATGGCTCACTCCAAACACTGTGGCGTTTGCTGCCTGCTCCCCGTCGGGCAGCATCAGGTCGTCCGCTGGGTCTCCGTTCATGTTTCCACAAAGACCACAGGCTGCATTTTCATAGTTAGAAGCCAGCTCCACCCTCACTGAACTCACATAGTCAAATGAGACCTGTAACATGAAGGAGAGTTTATTTTTTTTTTTGCTTTGTTAAGGAGAGCTTGGAACACAAAGATAAAGTAAAGTAAAGATAACTTGAACTTGAACTTGAGAGTCAAAGAAAAATGTATTCTCTCTGATTTCTGACTCTATCCACCGTTCTCGCTTTAAAAAAGAACAAACCTGCCACACACTTGCTATTAATCAGAATTTTTTATTTTATGATGCCATTTGCCCGATTCAAAGTCATTCTGCAACATCATCACGACACACAAACAAGACGTCTCATGACGAGCGTGCAGGTAAACACACATTTCAGCCTCTTCTACAAACTGAATAAATCGTGTGTGTGTGTTTATGAATACCTTTAAAAAGTGTGTTTCGATGACGGCCTCTCTGTGTCTGCGATGAACCTGCACCTGTGATTTATTCCACAGGAATGGCAGAGATTCTATCACTCCATCCACCTGTGGAAAACACACACACACACACACACATAGACATGCTTTAAAATGCATTTTGGTTTGTTATTTGAGTTTTGTTCAGAGAGGGAGAGAGGCGGATCAAGGTGAAGGGGGAAACACAGACAGTGTGAGAGGAGACATGGGTGAAGTGACGGCTCTAGGGAAGAAATATAAACGCCATTTTACAGTTTGTCAACAGTTTTTTTTAGTTGAAAAAAAAGACTGAAGGAAAGGGACCTGAAGGGTGGAAGCAACAAGAAGAGATGATAAAAATGGAGGTGCAATGAAATGAAAGCGTGTGAAGCGTCTCAACTGTGAAAAAAGGAGAACTACTTTGATTCAATGTTAATTTTTGTAAAATTGCCACCAACCAGATAAAGTGTAGTCCATATATACTGTTCCTAACCTAAAAGGGATGCTAACTCCAAAAATGTTATGAATATATATATGTCCTCCCAATAAGGCACAATGATTTAGTGGCTGTGCACTTTTTCAAGCCTCGTCATATATGTAGGCTGACCCTTTAAAACCCATTGTGTGTATGTGTGTGTGTGTTCGCATGTTTCTCACCAGCACTTTGCCTGTGTTTTCCTGTGAGAGCGTGAACTTTTTGCCGAAGACATTAAGTGTCACTACTTTGGCGTAGGACACTCTTTTGTTGCCGCGGTTGTTGTTCTCCAGAGTTACCTACAATCAAAAAATACATAAATAAGAGCAGGGATGATTGATGAACAGAAGAGAGGAGGACACATTCATGAAACAACTACACTGAGATGATAAAGAGTTAAACATGTAATGCTGGCCACATCAGTCCACATGTAAACGGTAGCACACAAGCAGCAGGAGTTACTCTGCTCCTGTGAACTTAGGCTGCCTACACAAGATACTTTTCCGCCTGATTTGGGACATTTCGGGTTATCTTCTTTGTGTTCACTGTATGTAAAGCATTAGCTTAGCTTTCTGGCTTACAGCTGAGGTGAAACTGACTGGACTAAAAATGTCTCCAGTTGCCAAGTTATATCTGTGTGTCAGTCCTGTGAGGTGCAGCACCGCCTACCCACCAATTACAGCTGTGATTGGCTCCAGCACACCTGCGACCCCAATGGGATAAGCGGTGTGAATCGAAATTACCCGCTGAGTTATACATACTAACGGCTAAAACTCATCACAAACCAGCTTGTGTGTTCTAGGAACAACTTTATATGTCTAAAAGGACTTCACATCTGACATGTTTTGTTTTCGAGTCAAACATCACTGACTGTCTCTCTGCTGCTCACCTCAAAGTCCTTCAGTCCTTTGGTGTCTCCACACACACCGGCCAGCTTGTAGACACAGTTTCCCTGGAAGTCAAACTTGCGTCCATCGAAGGAGTCGTAGTGTGGGTCTCCGCGTGCTGTGCACATCTTAAAGCTGACTGGATAACAGTCCCGCACTCCCTCCACGATGCTGCACATCTCTCCGGCCTGACATCCCACTGACTTACACTGCACCTGTTTTGTTACTGCGTCACACACGCACTTGTCGTTGCATTCAGAGTCGCCCCAGAACTCCTCATCTGGCTTGTGATAATGTCCGTTATGTTCACAGCCGCAGCCCTTCTCCTTGGTCACACACCTGGCAGACAGGAGGGCAGAGAAATAACTCATCCCAGGTAAAATAATGAGAGGTTGCAAGTCATACTTCATTGTTTACATTTTTGGTTTTCTTTTTAGAAATCTGCAAACCATCACTGCACTATCATCCAGCCAAGAGAATAAACCACATGGGGGGCTTTCCTCACTTTGCTGATGGATATGTCCTGGTACCACTGAAATTGTATGCTTGTAGAAAACAATAAAATAAATTTGGCAGCGGGTGTTGAGAGATCAGATTGGTCGTGTCACATTCAGAATCCGAGTCCAAATTTAATCCCAAAATTAATTCAGATTCAGATTCAGAAAACTTTATTTATCCCAGAAGGGCAATTCCGTTTCACAACCTACCGAGCCATTGAAAAACGCAAAGACAACATAAAAGGAAACAAACACATCACCACAGCATTCAAACAGTTACATTCACATGTCAGTAACAACAATTCAACAGACGGATAGGTCGTCAAGTGAGAAAGCCAGCGCTATCAATCTACAATTTCCTAATATCAATCTACAATTTCCTAATAATAATAATAATAAATCATCAACTTTTTCCCCATTTGATCATTTGCTGATTAAGTCATTCAAAACAGTACCGTGTCTAATATCATTACTAAACATAAATTTCACCATAAGAATTAAGAACTAGAATTCAAGATATCATATCATGTGTCATATACGTTATAATTGTTTAATGGTTTAATCATCTTGAGAACTTACTCTTCTGATATGAAATTGATTGATTAATTAATTTCTACAAGTCATACTAATTTCCTTACTTTTAAGGATGGTGCCCCGAGGAATAATTAGGATATAACATCTTAATAAATGAATTACGCTGCACTGGATTCTTCATACCATCTACATTGGTGTCGTTCACTTACTCTGTTCCACTTCTCACATATCCTTCATCACAGAAACAGCCCTCCACACAGTTCTTAGTGCAGAACTCAGGCTGAGGTCCACAGCCGGGCGGACACGCTGAGCCGCACGTCTCGTAGTGACTGTTTTCAGGACACGGAGCAGCTGGAGGAATAACAGAGGGGAGGTCATGTTATTGGTTGGAACAAAGACTGCATGTAAGTGAACGTAACCTGCAGGTCTGAAAGGTGAATCCAAAGCTGAAGTATCTTAAACCTGCATTATTTATAATGTCCAGTAGGGGGCAACTCCACTGGTTGCAAAATTAAGTCGGATTGTATAGAAGTTTTGAGAAAATGGTTGTACTTATCAATAAAATTTCACTAATGAGTTTATGGTCTCAGCCTCTAGTTTCAAGTTTTTTTCAGTTTAGCAGGATGTTCATTTAGTTGACTTCCTTTTCTGTGCTCTGCATTGTTTACAGTCAAATTATCAACTTACGAAGCAACTTTGTGTTACGATCAAAAGCAAGGAGAACTTCACCCTCTGGATTTGTTTGCAAAATACACTCCTGGTTCATTACATCCCCCAAAGGAGCGTGGTTTCAAATGTTTCTGGCAAGTCTTACTTTAACTGTAAATAGTACATTACACAGAGGCTTCATTCTGGCTAGCTTCAGCCGTAACCTCACGAAAAACAAATCAATTTTCTTGGGATTTCTTTGCATTAATAGACCTTTAATTTGCTAAAATAACATCTTGATGCAGATTTGTAAAAATGTCAAAGTCAAGCTTTGTCCGGTTCTGTCCTCAAGAGTAGAAGATTACTTTTATGTTAAATGCTTGTTGCATGCAGGTTGGATTGTTTCTCAAGGAATTTTGGAAATCTAAATGCTGATTGGCTGTCAAACATACCCTCAAGCAGATTTGTGTCTTAAGTGTAAATGTTTGATCTACAACAGGCTGTTAGCTGTTGCTCCTATGTGCATTTCCATTTATAGAAATTTTCTGATTGTATTCCGCCTGTTTTTACTTTCCATAAACAGTTTGTCTTGCATACACAGATGCTGAGACTTAATTGGTCGAAATTTCAACTACACTTTTCCCGTTTTTGCCAAAATTACTCCCAAGTTGAAAAACTGGAGGTTCTCACAAATCGTTTTCTAACCAGCGTCTGATCCAAATACGGTCATTACTCGCTCCAAAGGAACAACATGGCAATGGCCAAAATGACATAGACTTAAAACAGTAGGCCGGATCTCAGGGCGAGATCAAGGTGGCAATGTTCACATCTTATTATGCGTTGTCTATGTTGTGTAAAACATACTACATCTAACTTACGACAGTCTGCCAGTTGTCTCCATGGCGCTACTGATGCTTCATTTTCCTGGCACTCTGCCATGTAGGTGCTCAGAGCCTCACACAGCACCTTCTGTCGTCCTTCATTGATGCAGACGTCGTACAGACAGTCAGACACAAACTCTTCAACTGAAACCTTAGCGTGACAGCCAGCGAACGGTCCGGTCTTATTACTCAGGAACCCACAGAACTGTGGCCCAAGGTACCTGAAAGTGCAGAGAGAAATTTTACATTTTCAGGCTATGGTCACCTTTCTCAAATGAAAACAGCACCATTAAGATGGCTCTAGGGATGGTAATACAAGTTGTATTAAAAGGTTGCTAGTCTCTTCACAATGGAAAAGTAAAACATTTCTGAACTAAAATGAAAGTTACTGTTTTTTCAAATGATTAGTAAAAGAGCTAGTTCAAAAAAAAAAAGATTGAGATTCAAACATCCTCATTTCACGGTGGAGTCATTCACTTCAGATTTCTCTATTTTCAAGTAGTTGTTTTAAGACTTTCGACTTAATGCCACATGCATTTTATGTTAATTATACTATTTATCTGTATATCTATGGATCTCAGTTTGTAAATGCACATTCAATGTAGTCATGGAATTCCACAAGGTCCTGTACTCGGGCAGAGTCTTTTCACCTTATATATGCTTCATCTAGGTAACCTGCTATGCAGATGATACTCAGTTATACTTATCAATGAAGCCAGATGAAACCAATTAGCTATCTAAACTAGACGCATGCCTTAAGGACATTAGGATGATGGATGATTAGAATTATTTTGTTGCTTAACTCAAACAAAACTGAAGTTACAGTTATTGGCCTCAAACAACTCAGAGGGACATTGTCTAATGATGTAACTGTCTGAGATGACATTAGCCTGGCATGTAGCACCACGTGTTAGGAATCTGGGAGTTGTATTTGATCAGTTTATGTCCTCCAACTCCCATATACAACACTTTTCAAGGAGAGTCTTATGTCCAACAAACACTGTCATTCTTAACAAACCTCCTCATCCCGTGGCCCCTCTCATGACTCTCATGACTTTATAAAAGATAAAGATAAAAATTGAGGAGGCCCCAGAGTGATTCTGCATTTCAAAGTGGGCTGTGTTACTCTTAAGTTTGGAAAAGCGGATTTAAGTTGCACAAAACATTTTGTGACTTTACCTCTCGCGGTCTTCCTTGGAGCACTGAGGACACTTCCCCTGACAGTGATGGTAACAGAACTGGTCTCCATCAGGGATGCTCCATGACGCCGCCCAAGATGTCACATTAGCAGCAATCTTGCCTCCAGCGGTGGTCAATTCGTCCTCCATGTCACCATTGTAGTTGCCACAGAGCCCAGCAACGTTACCAAAGTAACTGCTGCTGAGGGTAACCAAGACGAAACTAGACCAATCAAAAGCGATCTCCACACCAATTTGAGTCCCGATTGTTCCTCTTATTCCACTTTGTGTTATGGAGATGACTCCTACATCAAGCTCGATGGGAAGTTCTTCCCTAATACCATCCACCTACAGGGGGACATCACAGTTATTCACCATTCTTACAGTTTTCATTTTACTCTGACATCACAATAAAAGATCATTGATTACAGAATCATCTGTAACCAAATTTTTAGTAATAGAAAATATTCTTCAGCTAATGTTAGCTTTTAGCCCTGCCCAAGCTAATGTGTGATTGTCTCAATAAAAAAAAGAAAAAAAAGAAATCTTGGCTAAAAACATGTAAGATAAACTATGTTAGCTAAGAAACAAACTAGCTAACATACTGACCGCTTAGAAATAATTTCCCACCTAATTTTTTTCTATTATTAAAGGCTTTATTTGCGATTTTTTGATCTAGCAGATGTCGCCCTTGAGCACCAGGATGAAACCAAAACAACTCACGGTGCATTGTTGTGTTAGCATGCTAATGCTAGCGATCTTTATTATGCTCATATCTTCACACTGCATGTAAATTTACCTGAAATGAGCGTGATCTAGAAACACAGTTAAGCAGTGAGTACAGTATGTTATTCTTCTTTTCTCAAGTCCCTCAATTAAACAACTTTCATTTGAGAGTGGAGGAGTCAGCCGCCGTCCAGGCGATGTAAACAAACTGAAGATAGGACTCTGAAAACTCTGAAAGCATCACAGACAGTGGGACTCGGGTGTTACACCCATTGCAGACAGTCATTACTCACAGAGTTATTTTCAGAGGATATACTTCATTTCTATTACATTTAAGTGTGAAAAATTGCATATAAAACCTTTAACTAGCTAACTTATGAACTAGTTTAAACAAGTAAGCTAATATAAATTAGTTAATATAGGCTACCATGCTCTTGTTTGAATTAATTTAAGGCTAATTGTATTTCCCTTGCTGGTTAGAAACAGAGATAAGCTAGCATGCTTACTTTTTGTCAGACTAATTTCCTATTGCACTTGATGATGGTAATTTGTTATCTAGCCAGATGTGGAAAGTGACGATGTCGTAGAAACGGTTTAAATTCTTTACTCACAGTATCGTTGCTAACAATATGTCAACAGTATATTGACTTCACTATATTACAACATTTAAGATGACCCCCCCTGAGGGTTACATTAGTACAAAATGGTAGCCTTAATATTTGTATTTTCTGACATGCTCTCTAGTATAACCCACCACTACGATATCTTCTGGACCACTGGGGATGTAAATACTGTGGCCCAACATCTCCACAGTGAATGACTGCACAGAGGAGCCCTCAGAGTTCCCTCGCAGCTCGTTCTTCATGGTCACCGTTACCGCTGGCAAGGATGAATCAGCTCCTGAGGGTTCAGAATAATTTATGTTAGCAAACATTAACCCTGTGTCTCTGTTCTTTTTAATAATCGTACAAAGGGGATTACAGAAATGTTGCTAATGTTTTTTGCAAAATAACAAGGATTTTAACATTTAACACATTTTGACATTTTCACTGTCAGTTAAAATCACACCTGTGGTGTTGACGAGGACGTAGCTGCAGGTTCCTTGAAACGAGTAACTCTTGGCGTCGAACGTCCTGTAGTGAGGGTCCCCAGATCCCCAGCACATGGCGCTAGACTCCGGCACACACACTCCCTGACCCTCTTTCACCTCGCAGCGCTCCTTCACCCTGCAATTGGTCTTTGCACAGGGGTCTGAAACACACACACACACACACACACATTATGCAGGAATTTGGTTCTGAAAGTTTCCACAAATAGATACAGCATGACTCCTGAATCAGGATGGAAACAAAGAGAAATACAGGTAGAGATGGAAACACTTTAGAGAAAAGCAGAAAGGAGAAAAAGTCACTCAGTGAGTATTTGACCATTTGGGAAGCAGCCGATGACTCCGTCCTTGTTGTGACAATCCTCCCCCTGCTGGCAGCTTGAGGCTTTACAGCTGAACTCTCCGGCCTCGCAGGAACAGATCTCTGAACAGTCGCCTGCTCTTACTGATGAGCCTGACTGAAAAGAGTTGCACAAGCATTAGAAAAGAAACAATCAATGGCCACTGATAAGTTGAGACATACGCTAGGTTATGCAAACAAAGCATGTGGTTTGGTTTTTGTGCCTTAAAGGGTCATAATGTTCGTTAAATGGGGGAACTTTTTGTTGCAGTTTTTCGGGGTCAAACAGGTACAAAAGTCACTCGAGTAGATGGCTTCAGCCTTCAGTAATGAGACCGGCTGTAATTATTCTTTGTAGAAAATGTGCACGATCAAATCTCTTCCTCTGAAAGTGCTTATAGAAATATTCTCTTAGCACGAGGTCACAGCACAAATTTATTCCCAACGTTTTGCAGACTAGGGTTGTCACAGTAACAGAGTTTTAAACTTTGATTCAAAAGTCAAATTCAAACCATCAATACCTGTTTCATTACCATGGCAACAACATCAGATGTCCAATGCACCCAATATGTGTTAATCTTTTTTCTTAAATTACCAAAAATTGCCAGTAAAATTCTGCACTCTGTCAAAAGGTTTTTGACCGCTTGAGAGCGAGGATGTCTGTCACTGTAAGGTTTTGTTTGTTTGGCATTTTTTATGGACTCTTATTGACTACGTTGTGCCTTTGGATTAATATGGAAAGTGTTTTAACTGCAATCCGGTCTAGGGGGCCAATCGTTTGTTGAAACGCGTCAGTGGCAACGCGCGTCAAAGCCAGGTCATTCCTGGATCAGGCATGTCAGTAGTTCAGTACTTGATTGACCTCCTTCAACACGGCCATCTTTAAAATTCAACAGATAAAGAAAATCCACTAAGATGATAGTTCTTACTTTATAATACTGTCCATCTACCACACAACCACACTTCTCCACAGACACACAGTTGGCTCCGTCGGACATGAGGCCGTCGTCACACTGGCAACCCTCTTGACAAACTGGGGCGGGAGCTGAGCTCTGCAGGGAGGAGCAGGTGGAGGGCCAGGAGGAGGCACACAGCTCATAGTGACTACCAGCGGGACACTTCAATGCTGCAGGGACAAAACCAGACACAGAGACTCAGAACTGAAAAAGTTTGACCTGTTGTTGCTTTATTTATTCCAAGTTTAGTCTTCAGTGTTTCCTGTTTTATTTTGTTATTTCTTATCTTAATGTTTTTTTTTTCTCCTGTGTGTATTTTTGCTGTTACATACTTAAGAGCTCTATGTGTCTTTACTGTTTCCTGTTTTATTTAGTAGTTCTTGTCCCCGGGAGAAACTCCGGGTGAAAAATGTGTCTGTTTGCGTTCACACATGCAGCTCTTCCTGGAAA
This sequence comes from Labrus mixtus, assembly GCF_963584025.1. Taxonomy (NCBI): domain Eukaryota; kingdom Metazoa; phylum Chordata; class Actinopteri; order Labriformes; family Labridae; genus Labrus; species Labrus mixtus. The sequence goes on along the minus strand of NC_083622.1, from coordinate 2,205,972 downwards.
TATCAGGAGTGAGTCTGGAGTTTTCTTTAAGTGTGAAAAGCCCAAGAAGTAAGTTTCTGTTTTCCTTTTTGCCTTTTGTTAAAATTAATCTTGAGTTTTGTTATCTTCCCTTGAGTCCTCTTCCGACAGTTTTTCTAACACTGTGACAGAATGAACCAACAAGAAGATGGAAGGAACACTGAGACTAAATAAACACGAGTAATAAACACATGGTGAGACTAACGACACAGGTGAAGCCATTCAGGGCAATCAAAATGGAGGTACACCAGATAAAAGGGGGGAAGTAAGAGTAAACCATGATATGATATATTTTCACTAGAAAAACTTAAAATGATCATGTGACATTTGTTGGGTTTGTAAGAAGGATAAAGTGTAACTCGAAGGTTTGTTATGAGACCAGAATTTTTTACTATCATATGATTTAATTAAAATCAAACAATTTCAGTACCTGGTTCGATACCAAAGCATCAAAAATACAAAATCCAATCACTCAATGCAGGGTAATTCCTTGTTTTTCATTACCAGAAGTTGCAGTCAAAGTCCTTCAAACTGTCTAAATTGCACAGATGCATTGAGATTATTTCAGTACTGAAGTGTTGCCAACATATTTGTGTAATTTAAGACAATGCTCCTTCTCCTGCAGTGGCTTTTGGTTAAAAACATGACTGAAGCTATTACATTTTTAAAGCTTCTGTACTTTTCAATACGATGGATGATTAAAAAATTGAGATTTTTTTTACAATGAAGTATCTAAGTAGCTTATTTTTTTTTAGATTTATTTTGGGGCTTTTTGTGCCTTTAATGGAGAGATAGGGTAGTGGATGGAGTCAGAAATCTGGGAGAGAGACAACGGGCAATGACATGCGGGAAAGGAGCGACAGGTTGGATTCGAACCCGGGCCGCCTGATTGGAGGACTGCCTTAGTTACTTTTTATGGTTGCTTCTAGAATAAAACATATTAAGGTCAGGGTATCTCTGCAGCTGTAAAGTTCTTCATTGTTCTGTTGTTTTTAATCATGCACTTTTCATACATCCAACATCTGCACTTTCTGTGATGTGTTGCAATTTTTGTTGTAATATTTAGATTAACTGTGCAATCCTAATAAATCAAATCCAGATGAGTTCATCCACATTCAGCAGCAGAGAAGAAATCAGACTTACGACAGAACTTGTCGCTCCTCCACTCCTTTATCTTTGCACCGGCGAGCTGACAGGCGGTGACGTAACTCTGGATGTGACTGCACAGGAGGACGTTGTCCCCTTTGCGTGACGTCATCTCCCTGAAAAAGATGAACACACAACAGAATTTTAACACCGGAACTCAAAATAAATCATCGATCTGGTTTAACTTGGATCTAATTTTTCCAGACAGGGACCCAGAATTCCCAAGAACTGCAGTTCCTCCAGTGTCCACTTGAGGCTGTCTTCAAAAGTGGGTCAATCCCCATAGAGTGTGTTTACATCCTTGTACAAACATACAGATTTGGTCTCTTTAGGTAATTCCTTTATAAATGAAAATTGTCCGGGTTGAGTTTTTATATAACTAACCTGTATAAATTATATTAAAGCTTACAGTTGTTGGGCCACGCAGGCTTAGGACAGTCTGTGCCTTTGAGTTATTTACTGAGATCACAAAGAGACCTAAAAGGACTCTTTATCCCAGAATCCCCTGCGGTACTTCACACCTACGTGTGACGTAAAGGGGGGACCGGAACCTGAGGTAAACCCACAGGTAGCTCCAGTCTTTAAAAGCAATCACCAGGCATTGCTTCCTTCTCTTTAAGTGTGGTCTGTCGACACCAGAGGATACCCTCTCCAACAAGATGGACTCCAGCATTCGAGACAAAGCCTTTCCTCCTCTTGGCTTACATAGGTTAAACTCCAGAGCTGATCTCCTAGCTCAGTATAGGTAGCTCTTCACATGCTGAATTCAAGCATCAGAGGATTCAGCTGACTACTTCCATGGCATATTTTTAGGAGTTTTGGGCGCAATCAGATGCTATCAGGTTCGAGCAAAAAGAAGAGTTTCTTTCCTTTGATTTTTCGTAAGACGTCATTGAACGCAACTGGACAGGAGCGCTGAAGGAAGCCCACTGATCCCTGAATCCACAAGGACACATAAAGAACTCCGCTCCTGCAACCAGAAGACCCTATAGAGCAGCGCTCTGGTCGAAGATCTGAATCCCGCTACCCTCCTCCTACATCTGCCACGAAGGAAACCTGCCTGAATCTGATGATTCAACATTCAACAGAGTGACGATCTAACCAACTTTGCAACGATCACCAGGAGTTACCCCAAGTAAGAGCTTTGGTCTGGGCAGAAATAGTTTCAGAAATAGTTATGTTTCTTTTATAACCACTGATAATTATGCATCATTGTTGACGACATGTCACATTCTGTTTATTATCTGTTGTAAGCTGCTGCATTTGTTTTATTGTAATGAACCACTGTGTTCGCCTATGTATGTAATGCTATGCTAGTTTACCTTCAGTCAACGGCTTTCACAATCAGAAAGACCAGTGTACCCACCGTTGAATCAAAGTCCGGCCACTGGCTTTCTGGTGTTTAAGTAATAGTTACGGAACTCAGCTCAGAGAGCTCAAACTATTTTAAAAAGGCAGCCACACGGCTTCTTTTGTTGTCCACCATTTTGTCCACATGTGACGAAGTCACATGGTGCATTGTCTCTCTCCACCATCTTGTTTTCTCTCTCTCTCTCTCTCTCTCTCTCTCTCTCGCTCTCTTCTACACACACACACACACACACACACACATTTACACCTCATTCACAAGGTGTGCTTGATAATGTTTGTTTGCTTAGATTAGTTTATAATAGTTATTTGTTTGATTAAGTTAATTGATTTTGGATTGATGTTGCTTTGTTTAAATAAATTCTGTTATAATTTAAGAGAGCAGTTGTTTGTGATTACTGGTGTATTTGCATTGTGATATAAGCTGGGTGCGAAGGCTTTGTGTACGGATTTCACGCCTTCAATTTATTAAATATAGTTATTAATTATTAATAATATTAGTAATTAAATAACTCATTTGAGACTGATTTGAGTGATATTTTGGTTATATTTCCCTGAGTACAGGGTGGTGCCCCAAAACGAGATTAAACATAGTTTGATGGTATTTTATTTATATTATTAATGATTAGAAATAATTATTAAAGAATATAACCAAAGTTGACTTGATACAACCCCAACACAGTTATGCACAAAAAGGGGCCTCTGCTAGGTGTCACCTCAGCTAATTAAATCACTGAATTTAAACCTCTGGGCCATGTTTTTAGTGTTGGTGGGATTTTCATTAAAAAATCTGACATATATATTATGTGTTTTTTGCATTAGCCAGTCATTCAAGAAGTCGCAGCCCAAACTTCTTCTGTGAGTGTCATTACACAGTTATTATTTTAAAGGTCAAATATTATGGAAAATACACTTCATGTTTTTCTAACTCTAAAATGTGTCTCTAGTCTGTCTGTACAAAGCCACCAATTATAAGAAAAGTCCATCCTCTCCGTCTTTTGCCTGCTCCACTTTTCAGAAAATGTGTGCTCAAACAGGCCGTTTGGAGTTTTTCCCTTCATGACATCACAAAGGGCAGTAGCCCCTCCCCCAGGTTGGTGACACTCCCACAGCTATGTGTTTGTTCTGCCCTCTGAGTCTGCCTTCTCACCGTAAACAATAGGACATGGAGCGAGACACCCCAAGCCACCCAAGCACTTCCAGAGAGGGGGCGTGGCCAGACACAGCTCATTTACACATTTAAAGGTACAGACACAGAAACAGCCTGTTCTGAGCAGGGCTGAAATAGAGGGGTTTATAGGCATGATCAAATACAGGATCAGAGTGGATTTAGAACAAGAAATTTCACACACATGTTTTGTGGAGTTCTGTGACTTATTTAAACTGAAGAAGAGGAGGAGAATATGTGACCTTTAATATGTTTGATCATTGTTTACATAGTCTAGTTTGGGGTACTTCCTTACCTGACACAGGCATCATAGTACGGAGTAGGTTTTACTGTAGAGTGGCATCCTTCAAAAGGGCCCTGCACTGATTTGATGATGTCACAGTTTTTCTCAGCGTCAGGGTCCGTCTCTTTATCAGTCTTAGGACAGGAAGCGTCCCCACAGCTTGTGTCACACTTGACGTCTTCGTCCTCCTCAACAACTGAGGCCGCAGCTGTGTCCTCCGGATTTCCGATCTCCCCCACCAGATCGTCAGACATGTCGCCGTTGTAGTTCCCACAGAGGCCACTGGTTGCGCTGTGATAGGTCGACGGGAGATGCACGACCACACCCGACTGAGTGTCATAGGTCACCTTTAGACCAAAGTCAGTTTCGACAATGATGTTGACACCGTTTTGTTGTATTTGAACCCTTTCCTTAGCCAGTGACACGGGAAGGGTGACTTTGATGTCATCGACCTGAGACACAGAAACAAAGCCATTTTCAGGTGAGCTGGTCAAATATTCAACCTCCCATCCTAAGGAATACGGCAGATCATTGAAGTTTGTCCATGTTGTGTTGTAGAACTAAAGGTTGGTCTTGGTCCTTCTCAGACTGGACTGCATTTTTACAGAGGCCTGTCTCAGTCAATTACATGATGTTAAAAAAGTTGGTCGACTAAAATTGGACTTTCAAAACATAAATTAACACGTTTGTCCGACTGAAATCATACTAAATGATTTCTCAAAGTAGGATTAGAACACCTAGATAATGCTTTGGGGGTCGACTTACTCTTGCGGCCACAAACAGGCGTATTTGATAAATTGAAGCTTGATCCAAAGGCAGCTGGACAGGTTGAAGACCTTGAAGACGTTTCCCCTCTCCTCTGCTTCTTCAGTTCTAAACTAACTGATTGAAGGTACCAGGGGGGTGGTGGTCTGAGGCACCATCTTTCACCAACCTACAGAGCTGTTTTGAATTGTCTCTTAAAACAACTGAAGCCCCAGTCCCACCTTGGAACCAACAGGACCCCAAGGACCCACAGCGACTGGGAGTTTTAATGACTCAGCTAATGACTCTCTGTGAGTCAACCTTGATCATCAGCCTGCTTATGATCCACAGAGGCTTACATTTCTAGCTTTATCCACCAGATAGTTTAAAACTGAGGAAGAGGTGGAACATCTAGATTGCACAAATATTTTACCAACATTTCACTACTGAACCTTAAAGGCTTTATATGTGATTTTTTGATCCAGCAGCACCTTTGACCTTGAGCACCAGCATGAAACCAAAACAACTCGCGGTGCATTGTTGTGTTAATGAAGTGTCTTAAATATCTAGGACAGAGATATTATAGTGATCTTTAAGTGTATACTGCATAAATCTGTTAAAGGGGTTTCCTTCAGTGGAAAGTTTGTTTAGAGGTGTTGTTTGTAGGATGAGTTATGAGTGTCAGGAAATATTTAGAGCAAAGCTAGGATCCCCCACAGTGGAATGTGAACAAATGGACCCTTATGTCCAGAGGGTTTCCCAGGGACATCTAGACAGGAGATTGTACCTGTGACCTGTGTTGTCCTTTAAGTTTATGACATACATATAATTGCAGAGGCCCCCGCTGTTGAAGTAGGAGGGGTTGTCCTAAAAAACAAACAGATGTCCTCATGTGTCCTGTGACATTGTGTATAAATAGCATTCTCAGTGTATGTTCGGGAGAGATCACTTTTGGCTGTGTCTCTCCCAGGTCGAACCATGGCGAGCCTGGCGATGCTGTAACTTGTATGATCATTATGTAAGCAAGTCAGTGTCAACGGCGAATTTCTTCATCATCAAACATATCAACAACGGGAATCCACATCATTAGCATGCTAATGCTAGCGATCTTTATTATGCTCGTATCTTCACACTGCATGTAAATTTACCTGAAATGAGCGTGATCTAGAAACACAGTTAAGCAGTGAGTACAGTATGTTATTCTTCTTTTCTCTAGTCCCTCAATTAAACAACTTTTATACACGAGGGGAGGAGTCAGCCGGCCGTCCCGGCGATGTAAACAAACTGAAGATAGGACTCTGAAAACATCACAGACAGTGGGACTCGGGTGTTACACCCATTGTAGACAGTCATGACTCACAGAGTTATTTTCAGAGGATATACTTGATTTATATTACATTGAAGTGTGAAAAATCACATATTAAGCCTTTAAATACATAATAAATACAAAACGTCATACCTTAACTTCCCAATTGACCCCTGTCTCCATGGAGATTTCAGCGTCATACACGTGAACCTCAACGCGGCGAGTGACAGAGCCGTCTTTATCTGTTTTCTGCTGCACCAACACGGAGAAGGGCGTCTTCCCTCCATCGTTCTTCTGCACCTCTGACAGCGTGAAGAGACAGTCTCCCAACAGAGGATACTCCTGCAGGAGGGGACAGGTGTATGTCATAACGTCTACTGTCAGCGTCTTACAGCTTACATTTATTATTTCAATTCAGACAGCTTCGACCTTATCTAGAAAAAAAATGTGCTCTACCTTTCCATCGAAGGAGCGGATGTTTCTGACTCCACTGACCGAACAGGAACCAATACTTTTGGGTTGACAGGAGACGGCGCCGTCTTTCAGAACGCACTTCTCGTGTTGTGAACAGTGGAAGGTGGCGTCACACTTTATCTGTCCTTCTGAACACACACACTGAGTGTTACAGGACTGTCCGCGGTAGAACACCTGAGAGCAGAGAGACAGGTGAGTGAGGGAAGCTGTACAGGGAGCAGAGTGATTGATGTGTGTGTGCAGGTGTGTTACAGAGGAGGTGTGTGTTATAAATCTGCAGGTGTGTTACAGCAGGGGTGTGTGTGTTATATATCTGCAGGTGTGTTATAGAGGAGGTGTGTGTGTTATATATCTGCAGGTGTGTGTGTTATATATCTGCAGGTGTGTGTGTTATATATCTGCAGGTGTGTCACAGAGGAGGTGTGTGTGTTATATATCTGCAGGTGTGTCACAGAGGAGGTGTGTGTGTTATAAATCTGCAGGTGTGTTACAGAGGAGGTGTGTGTTATAAATCTGCAGGTGTGTCACAGAGGGGGTGTGTGTGTTATATATCTGCAGGTGTGTCACAGAGGAGGTGTGTGTTATAAATCTGCAGGTGTGTCACAGAGGAGGTGTGTGTGTTAAATATCTGCAGGTGTGTCACAGAGGAGGTGTGTGTGTTATATATCTGCAGGTGTGTCACAGAGGAGGTGTGTGTGTTATATATCTGCAGGTGTGTCACAGAGGAGGTGTGTGTTATAAATCTGCAGGTGTGTCACAGAGGAGGTGTGTGTTATAAATCTGCAGGTGTGTCACAGAGGAGGTGTGTGTGTTAAATATCTGCAGGTGTGTCACAGAGGAGGTGTGTGTGTTATATATCTGCAGGTGTGTCACAGAGGAGGTGTGTGTGTTATATATCTGCAGGTATGAAAGGGGAGGTGTGTGTGTTCTGCCCAGGTGTGTTACCTGTCCATCCTGATAGTACTGCCCTTCGTCTTGACATCCGCACTCGGCCACAGGAACACACTTGTCGTTGCTCAGTATGTAGCCGTCGTCACACACACAGTCCTCTGTGCAGGGGTCGTCTTCGTCACAGTCATCAGGTGTGCCGAGGCCGCTGCAGGTGGGCTGGCAGGGGGAGGCACACACCTCATAGTGACTGTTTGCACCACATGGCAGAGCTGCAGGGAGACAAACACAGTCAGGGACACATTCAAATTAAATACTGTGTGAAAAAGTAAAACAAGTGAAAAGTGACAAGTTGGAAATATGCATCAAAATAGACATCAGAGTTCTCCAAAGATCCAAAGTTTACAACCGGACAAAATGGACGCTGTTCACTTTTGACAATTTGATGTAGATTGTTAAATCTCTGAATGTCCAGACATCATTTTGCTTTTTCAATTTAAGTTCTTATTAAAGGCTTTCTATGCAATTTTTCACACTTAAAATAGAAATCAAGTATATATTCTGAAAATAACTATGTCGGTCTGTGATGCTTTCCAAGGTTTCCGAGTCCTATCTTCAGTTTGTTTACATCGCCGGGACGGCCAGCCGACTCCTCCCCTCACGTATAAAAGTTGTTTAATTGAGGGACTAGAGAAAAGAAGAACAACATACTGTACTCACTGCTTAACTGTGTTTCTAGATCACGCTCATTTCAGGTAAATTTACATGCAGTGTGAAGATACGAGCATAATAAAGATCGCTAACATTAGCATGCTAACACAACAATGCAGCGCGAGTTGTTTTGGTTTCATGCTGGTGCTCAAGGGCGACATCTGCTGGATCAAAACAAAAAATCACATATAAAGCCTTTAAAGCCATTTTTGGTCTGATGACTGAAATAGATGTGTGTGTGTGTGTGTGTGCATTTCTTACGACAGAACTTTTTGGTCCTCCAACTCTCAATTTTAGCTCCCGCATCCTGACAAGACGTGCTGAATGCTGATAGGCTGTTGCACAGAGCGGAGGCGTGGCCCTTGTATGCACACATATCAAAGACACAGTCGTTGAGGAAGGTCTTGTGGTCCAGTTTGCTGTGACACTGACTGCAGAGAAACAGAGAGTCGAGGGTGAGATGACAAACTGTAGTTGATGAAATATAGAGTTCGTTCACCGAACTTTCATTTGGATGGTAAATGGACTTGAGCTTATATAGCACTTTTCTAGTCTCCCAACTACTCAAAGCGCTTTTACACCACATGTCACACCCACCCATTCACACCCTTTCACACACTGATGGTAGTGATGATCGCTATGTAGTATCATCCATCAGAAATAACTAATCCCATTCATACACCGCCACCGAAGCAGCAGGAGCAATTTGGGGTTAAGTGTCTTGCCCAAGGACACATCGGACATGTTTCCCAGCTGGGGATCGAACCCTCGACCTTCCAGTTGAGAGGCGACGACTCTACCGCCTATTTGTTGTTTGTCAGGCGTGAAGAACATCTGCTATGCTGATTGGTTACTGGCTTTAATGTTAAATATGCGAGGCCATGGGAATCCATCGCCCTGGAAAAAATAACAATGTGATCTGATCCGGTTGATGTTTCTAAAGCTAAATCTGCGTAAGACCCTGTCGTTGACCTTATACCATTATACAAGAGTAACTGGTAACACTTTATAATAACCATCATCTATAAAGGGTAAATAAGGGTAAATAGATAGTTAATTAACCATTAGTTAATAGTTATTTACTGTTAACAAACAATGAAATTATAGTTAATAGTGTTTGCTAATGATTTGTAATACTATCATTTATGTTATGTTAACAGTTTATTGATGCACAAATTATAACATTTTATACACTTTATAAAGTGTTTGTTAATGATGACCAAATGATTTATAAACCTTTAAGAGATGGTTTATAAAATGGTTTATGGTTTATTCATTGTTTCAACAGTAAATAACTATTAACTAATGGTTAATTAACTTATGTATTTACCCTTATTTACCCTTTATAGATGATGGTTATTAAGTGTTACCGAGTAACTTTAGAATCAGACTAAACGGGTAGAGAACCACAACATGTCCAAAATCACTAAAGTGATAATATTTAATTTATTTTAGACAACTATGGTTATTTTTCTTCTAAAAATAAAAACATTAGGTATGAATGAAATCATAAGAAGCACAGGAGAAGTACGCACCCGAATGGTCCTTCCTTGTCAGAGATGATGCCACAGTAGCGCCCCTCCTGGTAGCGAAGTACCAGTGCAGATTCGCACTCTGGACATTTACCTCCAGGACAGTCACTGGTGCAGCCCACGTCTCCTCCAGCCTGGAATCAGATATACACAGTAGAGTAAACTACCTTCACAGTACGACAGAGTGTAGTTTGCAGATTTGGGTTTGAAGGGGAGATTAACCTGTGCATGTTCACTAATAATGCTTCCTCCTGAATATAAAGCTGGGAGTGATGTGGGTATGGTTTCAGGGGATTTTGTGTAGAAACCAAAATGGTCCAGACTGGTTTTAATACATGATTAAAGCAAGTTTCAGTATTCACGTTGTGCAGCAGGAAATTTGTCTCTTTTAGATTCTTTCCATCGACTTTTGGTTTGAAGTTTTGGTTTTTAATCTTCTACAATTCTACAATTCACTTAGCAGAGGCTTTCATCCAAAGCGACGTACATCAGAGAGTAAGTACAACACAAGCAAGGATCTAGAAAAAAGGGAACAATGTCAGTAAGAGCAAACGATCAGCTTTGAGTCTGATTGGACACACAGGTGCTGACAGGAAGTGACCAGAGGCAAAGCACAACATTGAGGGCAGTTCTTGAGAGCTCTAATCAGTATAGAAACCATCTTATAAGTCGTCGTTATCAAACAAAAACCATCGTCATTACCATCATCATCATCAATAATATGGAGACCATCATCATTAAGTTAGTAGGTATTCATGAAAGAGCTGGGTCTTGACACCCAAGTCAGCGAAGGAGGCGTGTGTGCTGCTCTGCAGGTCATGTGGGCAGCAGTAGCTCAGTCTGTAGGGACTTGGGTTGGGAATCAGAGGGTCACCGGTTGAAGTCCCGGCACGGACCAAGTCCAGAAATTGGTCTGGTAGCTAGAGAGGTGCCAGTCCACTTCCTGAGCACTGCCAATGTGTCCTTGAGCAAGGCACCTAACCCCCCCCCACCAGCCCAGGAGTGCCTACTGTGGGCAGCCCCCTCACTCTGAGACCTCTCCATTAGTGCATGGATCCTGTTTGTGCATGTGTGTGTATTTCAGCCTATGTTTGTGTAGCATGTTAACTAGACAGAGTGTAAAAACAAATTTCCCCTCGCAGGATCAATAAATTATATTATTTAGCTTTTTCTTAAAGGTGCAGATCTTGACAATGGGGTGTTTAAAGTGCTTCCTAACATGCGAAACCTTCCAACAAAAACGAAGACATCAATCGTTAAAGTTAGTCAGTGGAAATGTTTGTTAAATTGGGTCGCCTACAGCGTCTCTCTTCTGCGCATATTACATTTGTATAAAGACAATTTAGTAAGCTAGCACAAGCTAACCCTTGGTGATTGGCACCTGCCTGTTCAACAGCAAGAAGGCGAACTGAAATCCAATCCAATGTTCACCCTTGTTTTGGAACAAGCTTTATCCACTTGTTTTTTCGCCCTCTCTATGATTATATATTCTCATCTTTGCCGCTATTGCTCTGCAGTATTTGTCCAGCCTGAATCGCGCCCAGCCAATAAATTGTATTCGCTCCCAAACTGTGCAGGGCGCTTTCATTGGCTGGGGGAAACACACCCACTCCCCATTCAGAAACGTTCCCTAGTCAACAGAAACATCCGGCAGACGACAGGGTCACTGCAGACATTCATATGTATACAAAATGGACTTGAGCTTGTATATTTCTTTTCTAGTCTTCTGACTAGTCAAAGCACTTTTACACCGCCGGTCACACCTACACATTCACACACTGATGCCAGAGGCTGCATTGTACAGTGTCCATCAGTATTAGCTTACCCAATTCACACACATTCATAGGCCATAGATGAATGAAAGGGAGCAACTTGGGGTTACATTTCTTGCACAGGGAAACATCGGACATGTGGCTGCAGGAGCTGGGGATGAAACCCAAGACCTTTCAGTTGAGAGGCAACTGGCTCTACCAACTGAGCCACAGCCAACTATGGAGGCCCATAAGTGACGACTGAGCAGGATTACTATACATTTTATTTATTCAAATGCTACTGACTCCTTTAAGCCCTGTTTTGTATTTTTCTTTTTTTTCTTTTTTACAGTATTTGGCTGAATATTTTTCTCTTTGTGTTTTTCCACCCTTCAGTCAAAAGCATCACAAACCTTCCAGCTGTCACCAAACTGATTGGCATTTTTGGCAAGGGTGCCGTCAGATTTGGTGAAGTCGTCGCCAGGTTTTCCGTTGTAGTTTCCACACAAACCTGAAACAGAGAAACAGGATAAACAACAGCGTCAAACATAAAGAACATACTTCATACTCATTCCTGATGATGTTTGGGAGCAAGAAAACAATCTGAATCAAGAACATAAGCTTTCAGCAAGTCACATCAGACTCACCGGCAGTTTCCCCGGTGTACGAGCTGGGGAGAGTCACCTTGACGTAACTGTGCCAGTTGAATCTGAGCGTCAAACCAAATGATGTTTTCACAACAGCGAACCTTCCCCCTTTGTGTGCGGTAAGTTTTCCGTCTTCAAACGAGAACGGCAGGTTGACTGACTGACCGTTCACCTGGGGGAGAGGGAAGGTTAGACACAGAAAAAAGACAGGCTTTAGTTTGTGACTATTTATGTATTTGACATCTTGCTGAGAAGCATCAATGACAAACTGGCTTTATTAATGAGAGGGCGCAACAGGTGAAAAAAATATGAGCTTTTCACTTTTCACCAAAAAAAACTTCTGCCATGCTGACATTTGACGTCACAACATGCAGTCAAACATCGACGCAGTGTCTTTGTTCTTATTTCCAAAGATTACTACTTGTTGAGCTAAGACAGAGCCAGAGAACACAAACCCCCATGTGATTTAAATAAGGGGCGTGTCCAGACTTCTTGGACTGGGGTGGCCCAACTGGTGCTCTCACTTTTGCAGGGGTGGCCTCAAGTTTGTGTGCACACATAAATGCAGAGCAAATATTTACCCTATTTATTTTAAGTACACAGGATAATGGCAACATATACATCTTCTTAGCTTAATTCTTCCAGGACTCAAAATAATATGTATACTGTAAAAAATTTTGTAAAAGCCCATCATAATTTAAGGCGTAGTCCCCTTTACTAGCCTGGCCTTGTACCACGTTTTGAAAAATGAACACAGGTCTCAATTAGAAGCCCTGATGCTGTGATGTGTTAACATAATTATTTAATGACTTCAACATCTGTCCAAGAAAGGCGGAAAAAACGTGAGAATGCTGGCCTTGCTCTATTAGAAAGCAAGACCAAACTACAGATTCATAGTTCATTTTGTTTATCGCATAGCTTACATTTTACACAGATTATATTCTTTTTGGTGTAAATCTACAATTGTTATAATTTGCTGTGCACAAATTTTTGTAAAAAATAAAGTTGCACGTTGCCCTTGAAAGAACCAAAATATATTCAAGTCACATATAAACAGAGTCGTCTTACTATTATCTTTCCCGGGTTGGTCCTACTCAAGCTGACAGTGACGTTACCGAACACGATGAGAGACACAGACTTAGTGTAGGACACCGCCTTGTTCCGTCCCCTGTTCTCATTCTGGACCAGACACTGGAACGGCTCCAGTCCCTTGTCGGACCCCTTGGCCAGCTGAGAGAGGACGTAGGTACATGTACCCTGGAAATCAAAGCGCCGGTTGTCCAGGCTTATGCAGTGGGGGTCTCCGGTGCACTGACATGATGCAAAGGATGTTGTGTAACAGTCCCTGACTCCCTTCTTAAGCTCACAGTGCTCGTTCTTCCTGCAGCTGACTTTATCACACTTCATAAAGAAAAGAAAACAAAGATGGATCACAGAGGAAAATAAACAGAAACAGCTAAAAATCGACAAACATCTGTTTAAAATATGTTTATAAAATAACAGATATGGCGGCCTGAAGAGAAACTAATCAACCTGTGTGAGAAATTACATGTTACAGCATCTGAAGAGTAGGAATGAATGAAAAAAATGTATAAAGTGAATCATACAGTAGCTGTCATGTGGTGTTTAATAGTGATATCAGACTTGGATTTTGGTAGTAAAAAGACCTGCAGAGATGATGGCACCAATATGACACTCTTGCACAAACACACACACCTACCTTTGTTTTACCATTGACACATTTACACCTGGTGGAGCAGGTGTTATCCCCCCAAAACTTGGTGCCTGCTGGGTAATATTTGCCATCATGCTGACATCCACACTGAGATTTAGGGACACATCTGAAACAGAAAGCCAAAGATCACATTATCATGTCCTAAAGATTATCTTGCCTTCCTGTGATGTGAGGTGTGTAAAGACTGATCCGATCTGCTCGGAAAGATGTCAGGGACGTCCTGCCTGTCATTGTTAAATTGCTACAATCCTGGTTTGACCGCAAGAGATTTCCAGTTTGAGTGATGGGATTCTGGTTGTTTGTGAATGGAATCTGTTTGTGTATAGTGTGCTGTTTTAATCATATTGTTGCACCTCCACACACTATAGGAAAAAAACAATTAGATGACCAGAGGCGAGAGCACACTGTTGGGACCGTCCCTACTCTGTTTCTCTGGAATTTTTGTCAAGTGAATTGGCATGCATCTTTGTGAGGTGTAAATACATCCTTCTTCGACAGAGAAAAGAAAAAAAAGAATTTCCTGGGGTAACTAAAAAGAAGAGGCATAAGAATAGAACCCTGAGGGACGCCACAAACTCAGGAACAGTGTGTAATTTTATCTAATTAACAGCACACTTGAAGGCATATTGGGTTATACCAAGGTTACAAAGTGCTTCATTCTGTCAGGGACACATGGTTTGATTAATCAAAGGAGATGATGGGTAAAAAAACTATTTAAACAATTCAGGTCAGTGGCCTTTGTGTGTGTGATTATGGGAACTTGTTTTATAAACGTGCAACATTTTTTATGCTTAAAGTCTACAAATAGCAGCAAGTATGATGATTTTTGTCCACAGAGTTTCTGTTTTCTTGATTTGCTCGCATTTACATCAGTAGCATCATTGCTAAGTTACCTGTCTCCACTGAGCACCCTTCCATTATCGCACTGACATCCCTCCACACAGGCAGACTTACAGCGCGTCGCAATGTCTGGGAACGAGCAAGTGTTGGGACACGCTGTACCACAGGCCTCATAGTGGCTTCCAGCTGGACACGAGGGGGCTGCAGAGAGATAGAAGAGAGCATTTGTAGTCCTGTTAAAGCTCAATCGTATAATATGTGAGAAACGGTACCATTTCTACCAATGTAACAAAACCACAAATTACTTATTTACATAGCACTCAATCCCCCAAAAGAAATCTTGGGAAACTTTACATAAAGAGATCAACATTTTACATCAGACTTCGATTTCTTTATATTAAAACTTAAATAATTGGACAGCTCAATGTTCTGACCTCTTTAGTTATACGTGATAAAACAAAGAGTGACTGAGGACCGTTAACTCGGTTTTTGTTCACATCGTGAACAAGATGTAAAGTGGTTTTTGCATGCTTCGTGACTTACTGCATCCGGAGTGCTCTCTCCACTCGGCAGTCATTTTCACTCCTTGTGACAAACAGGTGTCATAATAACTCTTCAGGTTATCACAACGAACCTGTTTGGCACCTGGACAGAAAAATACACACAATACATTATTTACAGGTGTACATGAAAACTCAGATTATAACATACATCTTTAAATCACAACATATTGAATTTTCACATTGAAACAACCATGGACCACTGAGTGGACAATCAAAGAGAGAAACAGCGCCCCTCTGGAATTTAATGGATTTTAAATCTGAGTCAGTGTTTCAGTTAGGTTATTACAACAGTAGCCTCTTATATTTCACTGGTTTTTTTACCTTTAGTGATACAGACGTCATAGACACAGTTGTCCAGGAATGGGTAAGGTTGGACGGTTTTGTGGCAGGCGGAGAAAGGGCCATCCTCTTTGGTCATGAGCCCACACAGTGTGGGTTTTCCGAAGTGAACCTGCTGCTTTGGGGAACAGTGAGGACAGCGTCCGCCGCAGTTGTCGTTACAGAACAGATCTGGATCCTTCACCTTCCACTTTTTGATCATCTCCAGAACTATTGGGATACTTTTGCCTAGAAGAGACATAAAATAAACAGCTGCTTGAAGTGAAAGTACCTCTATAACCCCAAATCAAAACCTGGCAAACCTCTGCTGTGACCATGAACCCTTCGATTAATGCGGCCAATGAGGTTAACTGTTGTTGTTTCTTGTTGTTCTATATTATAGCCTACTTGCAGCTAATGGTTAAAATGCTAACAGGCTAAGCTAATGGCTATCATGATAGCATGATTCACATGACAGCCTAACATTGCAGTGAATGTGATTTGGTAGGATTTTTGCTGATTATTCTCTTTGAGCATGCTCTCTCTACTTTGAGTAGTTTTAATTCTCAGAGCATGATTGATGGCTTGGAGATGCTAATAAAATGTAGCTCAAGGATCCCCTTTGATTTGTGATTTCAGCTTGAGTGGAGTAACACGTGCAGATAGAATAGATTCATCCCAACCAGAAAGAAACAATCCGAACAAATGTTTTCATGAATATTGATCGTAATGAAGAATGGCATAAACCATCCATCTCATTTAGAATGAAATATTTCACAGAAAAGGCCAGATCGGATCATTGTCGTCCAGTTGAAGTGTTTACAGAAAGCATTTTTGAGTAATATCTTTAAATGTGAATAAAATCATTTTATCTGAACATTTTGTTCACATTAAATATTTCATTTCCACCTGTCTGTGCTCTTTCATCTTGTACACCCCTCCTCACCTTTGGGCTCCGGCAGATCGTCCTTCATGTCTCCGTTGTAGTTTCCACAAAGTCCTCCCATGTGTTCATAGTATGAGGAGGGAACTGTAATCAACAGCCTCATGTTCCAGTCGTATTTTACAACCAGGCCAAAGTCAGTGCTGAGGACAGCGTAGGACCCACTCCTACTCACAGTGACCTTATCCTTCAACAGACTGACAGGCAGGTACTGAAGCTCCCCGTTCACCTGGAGGTAACAACAGACCATTAATCACAACTTCCCGTAAGTCTGTATCTCTCCTGGCTAAAAGCTGAGCCATGCAATCCAGTAGCTGTGTTGCTGACTACAAATATCTTCTGTAACTGAGTCGCAGCTAAGCCCATTTTAACTGTGTCTTTATTGATAATTACATTCCACATGTGAGTGTGTTACCTCTACTCGTCCTCCATGTCTGCCGATGACTATCGTCTGCTCATATACAGTCACGGTCACAGTCCTCACGTAGGAAACTCGGCGGCTTCCTCGATGGTTGTTCTTTGTTGTTACAGTGAATTGAGTAAGGGCAGGATCTTTTTCTGACACTGTTGCCATAATGTAGGTACAGGTGCCCTGAAAAGAATGATTTACGTCCATTATAAACATTTTCTGCAGCTTGTAAGACAACCTGAGACAGTGAGCTCAAATTATAAAAACAGACCAACAACATGACAGCTCCCTTAATGTGACGCCAAAGCATTTAGAGCTCCCCCTACTGACTGGCTGCAGTCATAAATCCCGCCTCCTCCATGCTAACAGATGGGACATTTATCAAACTTTAAAAACCAAAATACATGTCAAATACATTTTTCTTAAACATGTTTTTTTCTATCATTGTTAGTCCTTATCATGCTTAATTATTTCTAAGTGATCATTTCTCTGAGAAGCTTAGTTCTAATTAGATGTGATGCTATTAAATGGGGTATAACCCCATGGTTGAAGGCTCTGTTGACCAATTAGGCTCTTGTGATGCTGTGTGCACCAGATTATCAGAGTAGAGGAGGAGTTCCCCTGCTGATGGGAAGCATAACACACGAGTCACTGAACTTCCTATAACTGTGCGTGTCTGCTTCAAACCAACACAAGAATCTGAGAGATCTTTGATGATTTATCTGTAAGTTTAATGTGTGCTTGCTGTTAAGGCCCTGACACACCAAGGAGATCATCGGCCATTGGTCTTAGTTGGACTGTCGGTAAGCGGTCGTCGCCCTAGTTTTTGCAGTGTGTCCGGCTCCGTCGCTACCCATCGGCCACCATCTGCCTTTTTTTGGCCAATTCGACATGGTTGAATCTGCATCGACGGTCGGTTAGAGGAATCTCTCTGATTGGCTGTTCGGAGGTTTCATTTATCTCCAGCTCTCGACACAGTTTCAGGAAAGCCCCTTGAGCATGCCGCTGTAGTCTCCATGCTTTCACCCATTAGTGTGGTTTCTCCTTATTTGTCTCCTCTGCCTCTTCTTTTCTTTTTCCACTAAAAGACCAAGGGCTGACAACGCCAGCGCCATTTTCAACTTGTTATCAGACATTATTCTTGATTAGTAGGCTAACTATAATATGAGTGCCGCACGGTGTGAAGATGGTCTTCTCGTATCATGACAACGGACTACCGCCGCCTGCTGGCATGGAGAGTTATTTCCTCTCACACATGCGCAGAACTTATGTGGTGGTTGGCCGTTGGCTGTAGTCTTTGCGGTGTGGTCTAGAGCAACTTTTTGGTGTGTCAGGGACTTAAAAGGACTTATTCAATTCTGTGGCTCCACCAGTTGATCCATACTGTTCAGACTCTGGCTCTAAATTATGTCACCGGGCCAAGATGTTAGCAATGTTTTTACTTCACTTTGTACAAGGAGGGGAGGTGGAGCCGTGCGTCCATGTTTATATACAGTCTACGGTCCATGGTACATGTGCTTCTAACATTTCCATGATAGAAGCTCACTTCTATTTGTTGATTTGAGAAAATACTTTCTATTCACCACCTTAGTAGAGATATGGTGAAAGCCTTCTGATAGCTTGCCTTGTTCAATCATACCTGGAAGTCAAAGCGACGTCCATCAAACGATGTATAGTGGGGGTCACCCATGGCTGTGCAAGTTGCCGTGGAAACAGGGACACATTCTCCATTCACACAATTCTCCTTTGACCGACATGTAACGTCTTCACAGGGATCTTTGGGTGGTGGTGGGGGAGTGTTACCTTCAAAATATACACAACATGTAAATGCATATAAGTGAACAAATACAGCACAACGTTGAATCTGCAGTTTTGTTGTGAGTGTGTGTGTGTGTGTGTGTGTGTGTGTTTGTGTGGTCCCCACAAGTGATGATCAAAAACTTTTGATCATCACCATTGCAAATATTAACCGGAATCTGTGTGTGTGTGTGTGTGTGTGTGTGTGTGTGTTTGTGTTTGTGTGTGTGTGTGTGTGTGTGTGTGTGTGTGTGTGTTTGTGTTTGTGTTTGTGTGTGCTTCTCTGCAGTGTGTAACGCCTGTAGGGGAAATGTGGGGATGAAACATTTTTTAAAAAGTGTGTGAATATGTGAATTTATATACGTGAGTGATTGTACCTCCAGAACAGACTCCAGCGATTCCAAACCCGTCGCCTCTCTTTCCACCGTAGGCATAGACCGCCATACGAACATCTCCTTCCACTGTGAAATGACTCTGCTGTTTTCCCACTTTGACATTTGTCGACACCCATACATTATCTGAGCCGACGCTGGACCACTCGAGTTTTGAGAAGCACTGCCCCTTATTACACACCTTCACACTGCTCGCCCCCTCCCTCCGTGACACAATGGAGACCCAGCTCTTTAACCCGTCCACTGTCTCCACCGCCCAATCAGTGGACAGCTTGCATGTCGGAATCAGAGTTATCAAGAAGGGGTCACGTGGTTTGTTGTCGCTAAGCAGCAGCACCATCACTTTCTTGTTGCTCTTAACCATCAGAGGACGCTTCGTTTTCATCTCAATGGCCAACATTTGTCCCGCTTTCTTCAGAATACTGTAGATAAAAAAGACTTTTATTTTTTTGTATTTCAATGAAAAAAGTCATCTTAATTTTAAAGAGATTTAACATATTGGCATGTCTTTTATAACACAGTTCAAAAGTAGGAATGTTCTCAGCCGACTAATTTTCTAGTCGGTTAAACGGAAATTCGAATTCAGTTTAACTGACTATTCCAAAGGTAAGAAAACACCCAGAAAACAGTCAAAACTGAGCACAATTTGTTTAAAAATGTCAGCAGGTAAAAGCGCCCAACCAATTAATCAGCCAGCCAATATCGGCCGATATTAGCGTATGTAGTGACTATCGGTATCAGTTACTTTTATCGCAGATATGTGCCGATATTTCAAGATTTAGTCGTCTGTAGAGTAGCATTTATTTGACTTTCAGTGTTTTACTCTAGCAGTTATCTGTCACCAGCAGAGTTGATTACAACAAGCACTATCACTCTCCAGCGTGTCAAGCGGTGTCATTTGTATATTCAAAAAAAGTCACAAAACCACAGAAACGTCAAAGAAACTGGATTCCATTAAGGTCGAGTGACTAACACCAAGAACAATCTTTTTGACAACTGGGTGAACAAATGATTAAGCATCCAGAAAGTGTTAATAAATCCGATGTATTTAGCATCAACAGAATAATAATGAATATTAGACTCAACTGTTTCATTCGCTGTTTGCCTTGGCACACCGTCAATTCAGCGTCGTCTTCACCAACCATAACCACAGCTATGTTAGTTGTTTTGGAGTTTCCAGTGAAGGGCACAATGTACTCCTTACCCATTTTAGCCACAGGGGGGAGCTGTTCATACACATGTTCACAACCACTACCGATGTCCAGACACTGGTGACCAGTTAACACTGCCACGGGCTTCTGGGATTTAATCTGAGTGCCTGACAAAGAGGTATGACTTCGTATCAGATATGACTCGTAGGGCTGCAGGGTGACGGTCACCGCTTTCCCTTTATTCCACTTCGCTCCCCCTCTGAGTTTTGCATCACTGGCTGGCAATATGGTGATCTCGTTCTGGCTGTCCCCGTTTACGATGCCAACTAGCCTGTCGAAGTTATGCTTCCCAGGTGGGGGTGTGTACACATAGTGCTCAGTGCCTAGATCTTGAATTGGGGAAACCACTGCGCCGTCTCCGGTGTTAGCGCGGCGGTTGAAGCTGACCACAGAGAGTGCAGTGCTCGATGAGATTCGAACTGCAGATTTTGGACTGACGTATAGTTTCTGCAGCTCAGTTCCAGATGGTAAAGAAACCCAACGAGTTTCCCCTGCACGTAGTGTCAGCTCCTTGGAGAACTTGACTGAAGCCACCTGCAGATCAATGAGAACTTTCAGAAACTACAATAAAAACAGACTGGCTGGTGTTAGATGGTGTTCTCAGAGGACATTAAAGCAGTGACAAATACATTCAAATGATGTCTGGTTTGCTTTTGAAGGTCTTTAGAAGGAATCTGTGTCAGTATCAGTTTTAAAACCAGATAAAACACTTAGGGCACACTCACACTAGGCCCAGTTGCCCCGTACTGTGCTGAAGCTCCCTCCCCATTCCCCCGCCGGCCTGCACTCACACTGCTCCAGGACTAACCGGGCCTGAGCATGGTTACCACTTGTACATAACATGATCATGAACTTCCTTGGTTCCTGGCACGCTTCGAAGAGGTGTTCGGCATGGTAAAGTTCATGCATGAGCACAATCACAGGGACACAGTGTGGACTGTTCTGGCTGTATCTGACTCAAATGACTCAAAATAAGACACAAAGTCAGTAAAGTAGCTATTTCCTAACTTTTGCTGCACTTTGTTTTATATTAATTTTAGTAGGGACACCAAGTCCATGTGGTATGATGGATTTATTCCTTTCCTGCGCCCCTGTCTCATGAACAGATGTAGGTTTTTCAAAAGCTTTGCTACTACTATAGAACCTTAGTTTTACCTGTGCATGAGCACCACATTAACTTTTAGATGCTGGTTCATACCTGAATGTGGACTTTGGCCTCAGATTCCTGAGCAGTCAGGACCAAGTGGAGTCTGTGGTCGGGGTGGTTTTGTTGGTAGTTTGGAAGAAAACCTGTGATAAACTCTTTTCCTGAAGAACAGCTGTGACATACTGCGGAGAAGAAGAGATTTTACTTAATGTATTAGTCATGACCCAAAATATTTTCAGTACTCAAAATGGATGATGCTGCGGTAACACATTAATACCTGCAAAGAGTGCAGCAGCCAAACACAGCGTGAGAGGCCTCATTTCCATAGCTGAAGGAAAAGAGAGAGAGATGACAATACGATTTTAATGAAATAATCTTAGAGATAAGAATTAATCAATATCAGGAGTTTTCTGTGTGAAGTGTGAAAAGCCCTGTAAGAGATGTCCAAATAGCATCAATTTACCTTATCTTTCACCACTAATAATATCATACATATGTTATATATCTCTGTTAGAGGAGACTGTAATGTACCAAGGCATAGAACTGAATTTAGTCCAAAAGTGGTGTCTGTTAGCTCTTGTGCTAATTCCAGCATATTTGCTTGACATCGTTTTCCTCCTCTCTAGATCCTCGCTTTTGTTTTACTTACTCTCTGATGTACGTTGCTTTGGATAAAAGTGTCTGCTAAATAAATTGTAGAATTGTAGAAATGCATTCAACACAATCAAATACAGCAAAATAAAGGCAAGGCAACAAAAAGTAGACAATACTGACACTATAACCACATGCAGCCAATACATCAAAATGCAAGGAAAAGGCATTTCCATCTACAGGCAATCCAGCCACAGACAATAGAACATAGCTAAATGTATTTTTAAACAAAAAAGTTGTGTGTTTGGTTATATGTTGTCATTTGTCTTAGAATAGATTATATGAATGGAGAATCCGAAGGGGGCTATTATTTTTGGAGGCAGGGCAATGTTGATCAGACTAAAGCCAGTGGGTGTACAAATCTTTTCTATTGATGATCTAGTTATGGTGTCTTGATTTGGTTATGGTGTCTTGATTTGGTTGTGATGTCTTGATTTAGTTGTGATGTCTTGATTCAGTTGTGATGTCTTGATTTGGTTGTGGTGTTTTGATTTGGTTGTGGTGTCTTGATTGATTTTGTTGTGATGTCTTGATTTAGTTATTGTGTCTTGATTTGGTTATGGTGTCTTGATTTAGTTGTGATGTCTTGATTTTGTTGTGATGTCTTGATTTGGTTATGGTGTCTTGATTTGGTTGTGGTGTCTTGATTTAGTTGTGATGTCTTGATTTTGTTGTGATGTCTTGATTTGGTTGTGGTGTCTTGATTTAGTTGTGATGTCTTGATTTAGTTATGGTGTCTTGATTTGGTTGTGATGTATTGACTTGGTTGTGGTGTCTTGATTTGGTTATGGTGTCTTGATTTGGTTATGATGTCTTGATTTAGTTATGGTGTCTTGATTTGGTTATGGTGTCTTGATTTGGTTATGATGTCTTGATTTAGTTATGGTGTCTTGATTTGGTTATGATGTCTTGATTTGGTTATGGTGTCTTGATTTGGTTATGGTGTCTTGATTTGGTTGTGATGTATTGATTTGGTTATGGTGTCTTGATTTGGTTGTGATGTATTGACTTGGTTGTGGTGTCTTGATTTAGTTACTGTGTCTTGATTTGGTTGTGATGTATTGATTTTGTTGTGATGTCTTGATTATTTCTGGTGTCTTGATTTGGTTGTGATGCCTTGATTTGTTTGTGATGTTTGGTTGGTTGACTTTGTTGATGGTTATGTTCTGCAGCAATTGTTTTCTTAAAGCTCCTGTGAGGTAAGAGGTCAAACTTTGTCCCCAGGGGATGCTTAGTGTGACACAAAGGTTTTTAGTTGCAAGGTGTTATGCTCTGAGGTCACAGTCATTTTGTCTAAAAGTGGAAATCATCCTTTGTAATTAGCATTTAAAATCAAATGTCATTATACATAATGAGGTAAAATAAGTGTATAAAGAAGTTTTTTATAAACATGTTTGCATGATTGTTATCCTAATTTACCTTACACACATTTACGCCATCATAAGAATTGTTTTGTATCCCAGCTCCATTGGTTGCCTGATAAATCATTCAACAAAAATAGCTACTGTAGCTTTTTTTTAACACTTTATCATACTTAGGGTATTATAAAAACTATCCCTTCATCCAGTGTATCCTCTGGAGTAACTAGGGTTCTTCGTAAAAGCAGGAGATATGGTGACTACACACCATCTTTATATGACTGAAATACATTTAAAAAACTACAACAGGCTGTATAGCCGATATACAAATAGACTATATGATGTATATTTAATTTCTAAGAACTCAAGGCTATATATATCAATATTGTTTTTTAGTTCATTAATATTTCACAACTGATGTCAAGACAATGCTTTAACTTTTTAGAATGAAATAGAAGCAATATCATAGGTGACAATATTGTTGAAAGCAGCGGGTTGACTCTGAGTGTCATCATATAAATCATATGTAAGATAGAAAATACGAGACAAAATGTATCAGGAATAACTATAAAATGTTTAATTATATACATATTACAGAATACAATTATATTGTGTCTTGTTTTTAAGTCTTAATCAATTGTTTGTGGCCACCTCCTCCCACATACACATCCATAGGGCCCCATTGTACCAGGTCGACCTGAAATCCTGGCTGCACTAGTTTCCTGGTGACAGCATAGGGTCAAGTGAAAAGTCAAATAACTTGCTTTTATGTGGAGATAACAGTCTTAAGAAGATAAAAATGACATATTTTAATGTTTGGTGTCCTTACTTAAAAAATGACAGACTTTGATATACATACCTTTTGAATTTTTGTTTCAATTTTCAATTTCAGCCTAAACTACAAGTGTGAAAAATTCAAATATTGAAAATGATATTGATAAAACTATCTGTGAACATCCTGTCCAAATTTGGTGAAATTCTGATGCTGATTCCCAGAGATACATGTGATAAGGCTAGAGCTGTCCCTTTTGGAGAAGCCCTAATTTGACCTATTTTCGTTTTTTGGTAAGATGCATAAAACAGCCAAAAAAAGTTATTTTGCAGTAAAATATTTTTATACAACCATCCGTTTCAAAAACTAGACATGTTCAAGTTATGAAAAAATATGGTTGTGTTTTGTTCTACCTCGGGTAGGGGTCTCTCAACTTTTAGGGGCCCAAGTTCCTCTACTATTAGACGCTATTTGCTGATATGCCTAAATGTACACTGTACTAATTAAATAAATAAATAAATACAAATATTAATAATCTTCCATGCTTAATTTTTAAAGGAATTAAAATGTTTCTCAAACAGTCATTGATAAAGGCCCAACATAAAAGACAACATGAAAAATTGGCCTGCAGCCTGTTGCAGTACAATCTCAATTAGCTAATCAAAGGGTGAAGGGGAAAAATATACATATCTATGTATATCGTACAAGTTTAAAAATACTTGCATGTTATACATTTAACACTCACAAGGACATAATGTAGAAAGAGATTTCCCTAAAGCTTCACTGAGTCCCAGCAAAACATAGGCTTTGTGCATCTTGGAGTATAATAAATATTTTTTTTCAAATTTAAGCAGGAGGATGAAGAAAACCGCAAACAAACAACTAAAAACTAAATGAGTAAGAAAAAAGAAATCTCAATCTAGAGCACAACACCGACTGGACTGTGACATGATGGTACATGATGCATGGAAAATAAGTCCTGATTATTAATTTCAAGAATGCATCAAGTTGAGAATGTTTTAAATAAATATGTTTTATTTATCAAGGATACAGCCGCCCCCCTGCTCGCATTAACTTAAAATGGTATCACAGCGCGGTTTGTCTGTTCAGCTAAAATCCAAACTAATCCGATTGATTCAGACTGCATGCAAAGTGATGGGAGCTAAACGTCACATATCTGCTGCAGACTGATTTTGAACAGGTGTTATTTATATTGTTGATTTTTTTCTTAGATATTGTTGCTTGAGAATGCCGCAAATTTGGTCAAAAGATGCAGAAAAAAAAAAGAAGTAAATTCCTGTACTTAGAAGAACGCTAACTAATCACAAAAGCAGCGTAGAAAAGCCCCAATAATGGAGACATAAATATGACTCTAACACAAAGAGTTAACCCTTTTGTTTTCAGACTAGGCTCTCAAACTTTCATCAAATCTAAACTACAGCTACGCTGATAATTTAAATCAAATTAATATCAATCCTTACGTCTGTTTTAACACATATTATGAATCTAACATTTTATACAGAGTGAGCATAATCCTTAAATTGAGTGTGTATGAATAAATCATGCCTACCTGCGGATGACTGTGGAGTGGGCTGCAGGTGGAGGCAGAAAGGGACACTTTTATACGAGGGGAATAGAGAGAGGGGGAGAAATCATGCGTTACTGTTCTGCATCGGCCGAATGAAAAGCATATTGAATATAGGCGTGTTTGAGGTGTGGTCTCTGCAGGATTAACAGAGAGCATGGGAGAGATGGAAAGGTGTTTGAACAGTG
The DNA here is from genome assembly GCF_963584025.1 of Labrus mixtus. Classification (NCBI taxonomy): domain Eukaryota; kingdom Metazoa; phylum Chordata; class Actinopteri; order Labriformes; family Labridae; genus Labrus; species Labrus mixtus. Next base: position 2,180,027 of record NC_083622.1, on the reverse strand, counting down.
TCGGTGAGACATGTAAAGTAATGAAAACAAAGGAGAGGACACACGTCTCGCCATTCCTCTGAACACTTTCATTTCATCCTGTCTTACTTCTGAGTAATTTCCTCTCTTCTGTCGTTTCAGCGTCTACGTTTATATTTTTTACTTTTTGTGAAGTCATTTCTTGAGTTTCTTTATTCCTAGAATCTGCACGTTGAAAAGCAAAATGGTAATGCATGTCAAACAATTACATATACAAGCATCAACATTTCCTCAAACAACATATTGATCCAGAAGTGTTCTGCAAGTAGAGACGCAAACAAAATATTTCTTCTTTAACTAAACACCTTTGTTTAAAAAAAATACCTGACACGCAGGTATTTTTGCCTGGTTTCATGTCATTTGTCAGGTTATCTTCAAAATGTTTAAAGTCCTAGAATGTGCACAACCTACGCCAACGGGTCATGGATGTCACTCAAATAAAATATTAAAAGTTATTCAAGTGGGCGCTGGTAGCCTCGTGGTTTGTGTGCACGGCCCCATGTATTGAGGCCATATGTGTACCAAGCCCATCTGCAGACGCCCAAATCATGAGAAAAGTCCATCCTCTCTCTTTTGCCTGCTCCACTTTTCAGAAAATGTGTGCTCAAACCAAGCGGCAAACTCCAGTGTTGAAAACTGAAGCCGATGCGGAAGTGCAAAATCCTGCAGTTCGTCTAGTGTCCACTAGAGGCTGGCTGCAGGAACACTGGAAGTCACATACACACCACAGGCAAAAAAGCTGTTTTTACAGCATAAATAAACATGTTTAGAGCCTTGTACAAAAAACTAAATAGGTCTGATTAGTTATTTGTCATCATGGGTACACACTGTAAGGGGTGAATTTTTTTAAATTGCTCCATTTTGATTTTGAAAACGATACTTGTTATGCATAGTTAGGCGCGTAGCTGACATGATTGACAGGCAGCCGTGATGTAACAGTTCATCAAGAGGTTTAAAACCCGCCTCAGCTCCAGCTCTCAGTCTGTTGTTAGGTTGACTGAAAGTTAGGCTGAGACAGCATTTCCAACATGGCGGCTGCTGCAGATGGGACTCCAAAGCCGGCAGATGGCTGACATAACTCAGGCTTCAAATCCGACCTGTGGCTCCCTTCCTGAATATCATTCCCCACTCTCTCTCTCTCTCCTTGATCTCTGACTCTCTATCCACTGTACTCTAAAATAAAAGCATAAAAATTAAAATGAAATAAAACTATTCAAAATGTGTCTTTAGAAAAAACTAAAATGAGCTCTTTTCGTTCACATATGTTTAATACACACGCTAAATACATGAATCCAGAACTACATTACAAGAATATAGGGCCTCCATTACTGTGGGGGTTTTGTAAGCTAGGAGGTTGTGTAATTCAATAGCCCAAAATATTTATTGAAAGCATTGAAATTGCGTCATAATGCAGCCGAGTGCGAAGGGGTTGGGACAAGGGTCTGCATGAAATCCCTTGATTGCTCCCACAGGAGATGGGGCACGAGTCTTTGCCCTGAGTGAACGAGTTCAAGTATCTCCGGGTCTTATTCACAGTGTGGAGCTTAAACAGGATCAAGAGATTGACAGATGGATTGCTACAGCGGACGTTGTAATGTTGTACCCGACTGTCATGGCTTTCAATTCACCTTTCAAGCTCTACAGTCCGACCTCCACCTGTGGTCGTGATTTGTGGATAATGACAGAAAGAATGAGATTTCTGTCATTTCTGTGGAATTGTCACTGAAAGATTGTTACTACAAACAGCATCCGAGTCGCCTGGTGTTTGCATTCGAAGGATTATAATGTTAAATGTGGTCTCCCACATGTTTAAAAAAATCGGTTAAGCTGTCTTGTGGGTAGCCAGCTTTAGCCTGCTGACTCCGCGACTAGGCCTAGGAAAAGCAGAAGGCGGTGGATGGTTAGGTATTGAAACATTTTGGTCTGTTTTGAAAAATACAGTTTCTGTATTTGTATTTCAGCTTATTGTGTTGTTCACTTCTTTGAAGTATAGTTCAAGTAAGTAGTGGGTAGAGCTCCCAAAAACATGTGGAGTTTCTTGTTATAAATCCACTCTGATCCTGTATTTGATCATGCCTGTTGGGCCTCAGCCATGTGTGTGGGACAAAGAACTCAGGCCTGTAACACAGTTCTCAAGCCTGACTAGAGTTATTTTGGAGGCAACTAAACAAAGGAAAAAACCCCCAACAGAAACTAACAAATAGGTGTGAAAAGTGTGGGGGGGGGGGGGGGGGGGGGGGTTGGGGGCTTCTGAATTCTCTATCCTCATTGGAGGAGGCCTGAGGTAAAACCACAGGCAGTGGTCTTTAAAAGCAATCGCCAGGCATTGCTTCCTTCTCTTCAAGTGTGGTCTGCCGACACCAGAGGATACCCTCTCCAACAAGATGGACTCCAGCATTCGAGACAAACCCTTTCCTCATCTTGACTTACATAAGTTAAACTCCAGAGCTGAGGTTGCTCAGTATAGGTAGCTCTTCACATGCTGAATTCAAGCATCAGAGGATTCAGCTGACTACTTCCACGACATATTTTTAGGAGTTTTGGGCGCAATCAGATGCAATCAGGTTCGAGCAAAAAGAAGAGTTTCTTTCCTTTGATTTTTCGTAAGACGTCATTGAACGCAACTGGACAGGAGCGCTGGAGGAAGCCCACTGATCCCTGAATCCACAAGGACACATAAAGAACTCGGCTCCTGCAACCAGAAGACCCTATAGAGCAGCGCTCTGGTCGAAGATCTGAATCCCGCTACCCTCCTCCTACATCTGCCACGAAGGAAACCTGCCTGAATTTGATGATTCAACATTCAACAGAGTGACGATCTAACCAACTTTGCCACGATCACCAGTAGTTACCCCAAGTAAGAGCTTTGCTCTGGGCAGAAATAGTTTCGGAAATAGTTATGTTTCTTTTATAACCACTGATAATTATGCATCATTGTTGACGAGACGTCACATTCTGTTTATTATCTGTTGTAAGCTGCTGCATTTGTTTTATTGTAAGGAACTGCTGTGTTCGCCTATGTATGTAATGCTATGCTAGTTTACCTTCAGTCAACGGCTTTCACAATCAGAAAGACCAGTGTACCCGCCGTTGAATCAAAGTCCGGCCACTGGCTTTCTGGTGTTTAAGTAACAGTTACTGAACTCAGCTCAGAGAGCTCAAACTATTCCGAAAGGCAGTCACACGGCTTCCTTTGTTGTCCACCATTTTGTCACCATGTGACGAAGCCACATGGTGCATTGTCTCTCTCCACCATCTTGTTTTCTCTCTCTCTCTCTCATCTACACACACACACACAGATTTGTTTGATTAAGTTAATTTATTTTGGATTGATGTTGCTTTGTTTAAATAAATTCTGTTATAATTTTGACAGAGCAGTTGTTTGTGATTACTGGTGTGTTTGCATTGTGATATAAGCTGGGTGCGAAGGCTTTGTGTACAGATTTCACGCCTTCAATTTATTAAATATAGTTATTAATTATTAATAATATTAGTAATTAAGTAACTCATTTGAGACTGATTTTCTGGAGGCTCATCTGCAGCAGCCGCCATGTTGGAAATTCATTTTCATTTCAGTCAACCTAACTACAGACTGAGAGCTGGAGCTGAGGCGGGTTTTAAGCCTCCTGACATAACATTGCGACCACCTGTCAATCATGTCAGCTACGGGCCTTATTGTGTATAACTCAGATCTTTCATAAAATAAAAACGGATGAGCTATCGTTTTGTTTGTGCACACATTTTCTGAAAAGTGGACGGAGAGGATGGACTAGTTTCATAATTCGGTCGTCTGCAGACGGGCTTGGGACAAATATTAGTTCAAGCATCAGCTAGCGTCAGACATCCAAGTGTTTCCTCTGCAGGGAAAGAAAAGGCCGACGTTACTCTGGGTCATTATTTACGATCAAATTAAAAAGGATTATGCAGACAGGGATTACAATTCAGACTCTCAGACAGACTGTCATTATTTGTGATCAGTGTTCATACCTCCAGTGTCCGCTCAAAAACTCATACTACAAGTCACTGTCGAAGTTTGTATTAGAGAAGTATAAGAGTTTCGAATGGATAACTCCTTGACTTTTACTGATTTACAAGTTATGTTAAATTGACTTTCAGGTTCATTTTATTTTAACATATTTTATTGCACACCTTTCTTTACAGTTATAATAAGGCACCCAAGCAGAGACGGCAGCTTCAGAAGAAATCGTTTAGGTTTTTTCTTTTGTCTTTTTCTGTTTTTTCATGTAAAAAAAAAGTCTGTTTATTTATTTTTTTATTTTTTTTCTCCCCATCAGAATTTAAAAAATGGCTCTGGTTCAGGTTCAGTTTACTGTATTTGTAAAGTTCCAGGACAGGCAGCCCCTGGAATCTTCCTGAGTTCCCTCCAATTGGGGGCTGGCAGGAAAAAGTCAGGGGGTGAAAGTAACCAGCCAGTTGTGTTCACACCTGCCGCTCACCCCGAAAATGTTCAGGAAATTTCCAGGTTTGCACATTTGTGAAAACACCAAACGTCACTCAGGCTTTGCTCATTAAAGAGGACATATTATCCCTCTTTTCCACCTTTCCAAACAGTCCCCCTGTGGTCTAAATGAAACATCTGTGCTGTGCTTTGGTCAAAATATAACATGAATCAAGCACCAGAGGAGGTTTGTGACCCTGTATAAACCAGCTCTCTCAGAACGCTCCGTTTTGGTGTGTGTGTCTCTTTAAATGTAATGACCCCCCCCCCCCCCCCCCCCTGAGTTTTCCCAGTAGACTTCACTCCTCTGTAGTGAGAATAAAAATGGCGGACCTGCGCAAAAGTTTTGTTCTAGGCTGGGGGTGGAGTCCATGGGTGGAGATACCAGGGGAGGAGAGGGGATTTTTTTTTTTACCAGAATCCCACTGTGACATCACAAGGAGAGCACATGTGAAACAGAGCATTTTTCTCTGTGTTTTAAGACTTATGCAGACCACAAACAAAGGACTGGATGGGTTTATTTCACATTTTGTGGGTCGGTAGACACTCAGGTTACCCAAATAAATGTTCAAAAACACTGAAGAAGTGGATTTTTCATAATATGTCCCCTTTAATATTTACATATGTGGACTACGGTTCAAATAGTCCACATATGGACTCTCTCTCTGCCTGATTTCTGACTCAGTGTATATAAAGGCATAAAAGCCCCACAAAAAAAACTTTAAAAAAAACATTTACACACATGGTTTTACACATAGTTTCAGATATGAGACGTGGTGGGGTGCAGATATCCTTACAGATATTTTGCACGCCCCATGCGCAGAGGTTATAGTCCTCATCAGCGGAGCAGCTTAGGGTTTAAATCCGACCTCTGCCCTTTTTCTGCATGTCATCCCCCCCTTTCTCTCCTCCCAACATTTCCTGTTTCATGTTGTTCATTTTGACATCATGGTTGAGTTTGAGCCTTTTGCAGGTGAATTTGAGTGTTTTTGGAAAATTCAAAAAGTTTGGAGAAATGTGCTAAGAGAGAAGTGTTAAAAAAAGTTTTAGAATTAAAGTAAATGAGCCCGCTCTCTGAATGTCAAAGTGACAGTCCACAGGTGGAGGTGTGACAATCCATTTAGTTATTTTATCTCCTGACCTGTCCATTGTTTTAGCGTGTGTAAAACTTATATGTGTGAAAGGAGGTGCCGGGGAAGGCCACTGCTTCTACACACAAGGATGTACATAATAACACCTTTACACACGCTGATCCTCTAAATGTACTTTAAATAACACAGTAAGCTCACTATTATGTCTGCGTCACATGGATGACAGGTCACTGTTTACCTTTAATGTCCACACCTTCACTTTGAATTTCAAAGTTATTGTAAGGTGAACACGCGCTCATGTAAGCGGAAGAATTATATTTACATAAAGGTTACATCAACTGATAGATCATCGGGGTTTGGAAAGAGTCTGACTGTGGACAAAATGAAGTTGCAGAAAATATTCAGTGTTGCTTTTTACAAGTCTGAAACACTACATTCCCTTTCTGTCAAGATTCTGTCGTTTGCAAATTTGTCTCAGTGCTTGTAAAAGTGTTTCACATCTTATTTTGACCCACAGCACCCAGTATGTTACTAATTAGCATGCTAATAAGCAACTAATTAATGGTGAAAGCTGGGACCTTCATTTAAAGTGTCTAACTTTTTATCTGCTGTGAGTGCTTGAGGTGGCATCATGTTTGCTCCTACTCGGTCTAACAATATTTAACATATTTATTAGTTATTAGATTTATCAGCTCTAATTACCAATCACTAATATTCAAAAGGCAATGAATCAATATAAAAGGCCAATAAAGGACATTTGAAGACGTGTTTTTCATAGATAAAGAGGTCTGACTATCATGTCTGCATCACATGGACGACAGGTCACTGTTTGAGCTGAACACATACATGTGTAAAAGTTACAAAAGGGTGATGTATAACACTTAAAAAAGAAATTGCAAATTAAAAAATCTTGTAAAAGTTCCAAAGAATGTTTCGCTTCACGTTGATGTCTGACTGCCGACAGCTTGTGTTTCAAGAAGACGAGAAACAACTCCTGCATTTCTGCTCATGTCTGCAAATACCTGGAGGATTAAATCCACAACCTGTCGACACAGAGAAGTCTTGTAAACCCAGACCTGACCTGGCTAATCAAGTGGAGAGCTGACCTACTTTTTTAAATTCTCTCTTTCTTTTTTTTCTTCATATAAATATACGAGGGGGCTGGACAGATTTGTGATGGGGCTTTAGCGCCCCTTAGCCCCGGTGTAGCGCCGTGCTCAGACCTGAGGAAGCCGCTAAGGTTAAAGCGTTGTTCCCTTTAAGCATTAAGCTTTCAAGTCAATCTGAACGATCCTGGTGTACGCTGGATTACTCTGATCTCGATGCCTGAAATTTATGTCAAAGTAAGCTCACTATTATGTCTGCGTCACATGGATGACAGGTCACTGTTTACCTTTAATGTCCACACCTTTACTTGGTGTGCGCTGGATTACTCTGATCTTGATGCCTGAAATTTATGACTTTGTGGTGTTCCTGTTATTTAAGTAGGTGTTAACTTTTAGTTTTTTTAATTAATTAATTAAACCTTTATTTATCCAGGTTAGTCCCATTGAGATCTCACAATTTCAACAACAAAAAACATGCAAACTCAAACACATGTTTCATTTTATGAAGTTAGTCCTGACACAAACTCTGCAGATTTAAACGTAGATTACCAGCCTTTTTCTACCAGTTTGACAGCTGCAGATGATCTCTCTGGAATGTGCCTTTACTTTTAGAAATTATTATTATTATGCAAAACTACAAAAATTAAAACAATCAAAAGTCATTAAGTCGGTGCTTGATTCCACGCGATAAAACCCTCTGCCCTCCTGAACATTTCCAGTCATTATCGAGGTAAGCCCTGAGGAAGTGCGCCGACCATTGAAGCCAATTTAACATGGTGGCTGAACTTGGTATTGCAGCGTTATGTGATGTCATTGGACCCAAAAATACTTTGTCCCACGAGCTTCAAACAGACCCCTCTCAGGTATTCTGTTGACCTTTCTTTAAGGAGGTCAGCGTAAGATCAAGCAGGAAGACTTTTATATTCTCTCACACATTCATTCAGTTTTCTTCATTCAACTTAGCCCCTCCCTCTCGACCACTTCCACCGTCTCCCTGCCCTCCATTCCAGCTCAGCACAGTTCAGATAGAGAAACCCACTCCTCTTCACATCCTGCATTCTACTACCACCACCACCACCACCACCACCAAGGTCTTCAGACTCCATAGGGGGGTATCACCACCACCACCAGGGTCTTCAGACTCCATAGGGGGGTATCACCACCACCACCAGGGTCTAGACTCCATAGGGGGGTATCACCACCACCACCACCAAGGTCTTCAGACTCCATAGGGGGGTATCACCACCACCACCACCAAGGTCTTCAGACTCCATAGGGGGGTATCACCACCACCAGGGTCTAGACTCCATAGGGGGGTATCACCACCACCACCACTACCAAGGTCTTCAGACTCCATAGGGGGGTATCACCACCACCACCACCAGGGTCTTCAGATTCCATAGGGGGGTATCACCACCACCACCACCAAGGTCTTCAGACTCCACAGGTGGGTATCATCACCACCACCAAGGTCTTCAGACTCCATAGGGGGGTATCACCACCACCACCACCACCAAGGTCTTCAGACTCCATAGGGGGGTATCACCACCACCACCAGGGTCTTCAGACTCCATAGGGGGGTATCACCACCACCACCAGGGTCTAGACTCCATAGGGGGGTATCACCAACACCACCAAGGTCTTCAGACTCCAAAGGGGGGTATCACCACCACCACCACCAAGGTCTTCAGACTCCATAGGGGGATATCACCACCACCACCACCACCAGGGTCTAGACTCCATAGGGGGGTATATCCACCACCAACTGGGTCTTCAGACTCCATAGGGGGGTATCACTACCACCACCACCACCAGGGTCTAGACTCCATAGGGGGGTATATCCACAACCACCAGGGTATTTAGACTCCATAGGGGGGTATATCCACAACCACCAGGGTATTTAGACTCCATAGGGGGGTATCACCACCACCACCAGGGTCTTTAGACTCCATAGGGGGGTATCACCACCACCAGGGTATTTAGACTCCATAGGGGGGTATCACCACCACCAGGGTATTTAGACTCCATAGGGGGGGTATCACCACCACCAGGGTATTTAGACTCCATAGGGGGGTATATCCACCACCACCAGGGTCTTTAGACTCCATAGGGGGGTATATCCACCACCACCAGGGTCTTTAGACTCCATAGGGGGGGTATCCTATCCTGCAGAGGTGCTGCATGTCAACAGGCAAGGCAGGCAACTGCTTGGGGCCTCAGACTACGAGGGGGACCATCATGGCTTACAATTTTTTTTCAACAAAAGCAGTGACCCAAAAATGTACAAGTTTTGCAATGACAGTAGGAAACCTCCCTAAGGGGGCCCCATCTGACAGCACTCCCTTTAAGTGTCGCTGGAATATTTGCTGTGAAACCCAAAGATTGTCAATAAAAGAAAAAAAGAGAAATTAGGAACTATAGCCGAGGGGGAAAAAAACTGGAAAGTAGAGGAATAAGTGCCGGGACACTGGCAGACATAAAGGTGATGAATGACAGTTGGAGGGTCCCCCAATTGATTTTTGCCTTGGGCCCCAATAGACTCGAGAAATGCTATCCTGCTGTCGGCCTCGCTATCCCCTCTGAGTGCCTGAAGTCATCATGACGGAGTCTCATCGCCAAAGACTTTGCACATTTATCTTTTCCCAAATTTTTCAATAAATTATTGTAAGCTCTTACTTGAGTCTCTCCTGATTGAAATACATTTATATAGGCAAGCGTCCATGGTGAGAACCCAACAACTTTTTTTTTTTTTTTACAGACTTGACCAGGAGGGATCGTTTAAGTTTACCTGCAACAACTTTGGAAATCATTTCTCAATCTGTGTTTTTATCGGAGAACGGTCAAATTTCTCGTCTGGCTTTATTCCCAGAAATTTTGAGAGGACAATTTTTTGTTCATCTTTCAGTTTTAGTGCTTTGGACCATAGGCTGTAAATATAAATGGAAGAAGCCTGAATGTCGTTGCCCATCTGTAACTGGAGCCTGCACAGGCTCTGGAGGCTCATCATCAGCAGTCTCCATACTGGAAATGCCGTCTCAGTCTTTCCAGATTACATTTTTTGTTGGTGTTTAACAAATATGAAATGTCGGTTTGATTATTTTTTGTGAGTGTGACTTCTGTTTTGTTTTTGTTTTGTTTCATTTGTTTTGTTTTGAAAGAAATTCTTGGAACAAATTTTGTTCTGATACGTTTTGTTTTTTTGTAACCAAACTTGTAATGTCTTAAATAATGAGATTTGTAACAAGGGTAGGTGCAATAAGCTAAAGCTTCAGCCTTCACCTTTTCAGTCAAAATGTTTTTGTTTTTTCTGAAATAAATGATTACTACTACTAGTCTAACTTTCACCATTTTAAAAGAAACCCTATATTGTCCAAAGCAGTCACCACTGAGATGTGAGTTGTGGAACTATTTCCAGATGTGTGCACCTGGCGTTGCAACAAACAAATGTCTGATTCTCTTTTCCAATAGAGTCTTCAATCTGTTTATTATAGTTCATGATCGGGGTTCACTAATGAACATAAATGTCTCACTCTGTCCAACACATCATAAAGCATAAACTGTTACAATCCAATTACCTGGAGCCTTGACTTTATGCACAGCATATGTCAAGACTCCACCTAGTGTTCGGTGTCGGAATTACACTCAAATACAAATTCATAGTGTTCTGTTAGGTTTCTTGCAAGGATCAAATAAAACAAGCATTTTGGCTCCTACAATATGGATATAAAATGATTGAAACATGTTTATATTTGTTTTGCCTTCATTTGTAAATTTCTGTTATATGATTTTATTTCTTTTAGATGCTTACATCCTCTTAAATCTTTGGTTCTCTCGGCCTCAGCTCATGTTGTCGGCTTCTTGTGTTTCCTGGGTTCTTATGTTGGGTCTTGTGATTGCTTAAATATCTTTCTCGGGCATTTTGCTGTTTGGGTTCTTCTGTGTTTGGGTTCTCTTGATTTGTTCTTTTTTATGCTTATGTATACCTGTGTTTTTAAAGGTGCTCATTATATAAAGTTATCGATAATAGTATATGCCTCAACCACCTGCAGGGATGGTGGGGGTCCCCACTCTCTGAAAAGTTTAGGGACCCCTGCTTCAAAAGATAAATCAAATGATGGATTTAGTCCTCAAACTGTGCAAACTTTCCTAAAATATGTCATCATTTGTTTTTTAAGTCATGGGCTTCAAACCTCTAAAGGAGGGGTCTCATCCTCCTTTCTTGCTGGTAACCATGGTTACGGCCGGGTAATGAGTTAATTCTCCCTGCTGTCACGTGCTCGGCTGCACAATGCTGGCTTATTATTAAAGCCTGCGTGAAAGTCATGTGGCTGAAATATTTCCACAGAGAGGAGACCGGGAGCGTCACGCAGAGAAAAGACACCGGATAGTTCCTGTGTAGTAATAAAGATATGAACACGTGAACTCACTGAAAACACGCTTTTGCCACCTTTTTTCACCCGACGCACAGTTTAATTATTCTTTTTTTTTTTCTCGGCGTGCACGCTGACGTCGGATTAGTGCTGCGAGCGTGTGACGTCATACGGGCTGGGTTTATTGTGGTCCAGGAATACTTGATAGGCAGCAGACAGTGTGGGAGCAGCTTCACTCTAAAAGTAAGGTATCCAATGCTTTTATTATTTAATCAAGCCTCTGACAGTGGCGAGTTCACCTGCTGTGGAAAACCTGTGGAGCAAATCTGAAGGCTGGCAGTGATTGGACAAGTTATAATGAACATGTTATGAACGACCAATAACGGCCTGTAATTAGATTTAATAACTAATGATCGCTATTCTGTATCATTTAATGTCGATGACAGTTTGCTTTGAATTCAAGGTTGAGATGTTTTATTGATGTGAAATTAAAGCTTCCGGTTCGTTGGTGTATTTTTCCTCAGATCAGTCAGAAGATTAATCCACGTGATGGCTCGGGTTTGGCTCCGGCTGGGCGCCTGTTTTCTGTTTTTTTTGTGTTTTTACTTGCGTCCTTCACATAAATATAAAAGTCTGTAAGGATCTGTACAAACACAAACATCTTCATCCTCAGACGGTTAAAGAAGGAGTGGAGGGCAGTGATTTATTCTGTCGTTGTTGTTGTTGTTGTTGTTGTATCTCTGAGCCCCATCATGTCAGACTCTGGTTTCAGCTGCACAACAAAGTAGAGGAAAAAAACCACTAACCAGGTAATAAATAAGGCAAGGACACTTTATTTATAAAGTACATTACATCAACAAGGCGATTCAAAAAGATCCAAGAGAGATGGAAGAAAAACGTCAAAATTATATTTATTTGCATATTCATGATAACAGGTCGTTTTGCTATTATTTAAGCAAATTATTAAGTACCTTTAATTGTGTGTTGGGTCTATCAATAATAGTAAATGATTACTTTTATAAATCAGCTCTGCGTGGTACTCTAAAGCAGTGGTTCTCAACTGGTGGGTCGGGACCCAAAAGTGGGTCGCAGAGCCGTTTTCAGTGGGTAGTGAACTTGTGACTGTGAAAAAAAAAAGTGTCAAAAAGTCGATGAAGCGCTTCTTAAAACATGCTGGTTCTTTGTTCTTTTTCTTATCCAAACTGCTCTACAGTATTTTTCATTCAATAAATCCGATTGGTTAAAAGAAATATCCCAAATTTGGGTTGGTGGTTGGTCCTTTGGCTAGACCAATTGAAAACCACTGCTCTAAAGTCGCTGACCACAGAGACTGTCCCAACGGGTCTCATCCAATCAAAATGGATTCTGTTTAACAATCCACTTCAGAACGTCTTCATGAGGATTCGGGCTCACAGTTTGCTCAGTCCGTGTCGAGTCGCGGCTCACAGGCTGGTCCAGACCTACAGATAACCCCCCCCCCCCCACAATATTAAACAAAAACAGGACCCAAATATAATAAGACAGGCTTCAAAAATCAAGGAGTCAAAGTTACAGTGAAATGAAATCAAGCAAAAGTATAAAATAAGATTATTATTTTTTTAAGCATATTTTTATTTAAGAAAAAAGAAGTAAGAAAATTTAAAAAAGCATTGGACATAAACATTTGACATTGAGCATTTCCTTTTCTTTTCTTTTTTCTTTTTTCCCCCCCACGTCCCACCTCCCACCCCCCAATAATACATAAAATAAAATAAGATTAATAAGAAATATCTAACTTTTAATAACAAAAAAGAAAAAAAAGAAAAGTATAATCACTTTGTACACAGTAAAAATTAAAAGATGATCTCATGGTCGTCAAACATTTTTATTTATCCCATAAGTTCAGTCACTTCCTGTCTAATTTGACTTACGTGTTTTAGTTTAATCTATGTATTCTCTTTTATTATTGATCTGATATTTGAATCTAATTTGTCTAACAAATAAAACAAATAAGCAACATAAGCAGTAAAGGATATGGACAAAAAAGCGACAAACAGGATTTGTGTATTTGCTCTTTCCTCTGATTCTCACTCAGTCCTTTCCTCCTCCCTGTGTGCGTGTGTGTGTGTGTGTGTGTGTGTAGTTTGTGTTGTGAGTGTGTTCGCCTCCGGTCAGGATGTCGTACATGCGAGCAGACAGCGGCTGGTCCCAGCCCGGGGACTTTAACGGCCTTGTCCAGACGTGCAGCTCCAATATCCAGAAGATCAGCCACAACTGTGAGTGAGCAGTGTAACTGTGTGTACGACACACAATGTAACACTTCACACACACACACACAGGATTCTATGTTTTCTGAATCTGCACCTCTCTCTCTGTGCAGCCGGTCAGATCAAGAATCTGCTCTACCAGCTGGAGACTCGTCAGGAGACGTCGGAGCTGCAGGAGAAGCTGTGAGTCCTCGTCTGGGTTCACTGTGGTCCCATGTTGTGTTTTGATGAAGTGTGTGTGTCTAAATCTCACAGTGTGTGTGTGTGTGTGTGTGTGTGTGTGTGTGTGTGTGTGTGTGTGTGTGAGCAGCCAGCAACTCCAGCACTACACCAACCAGCTGGCTAAAGAGACAAACAGACACCTGAAGGAGCTCGGGTCTCTGCCTCCGCCTCCTTCTCCATCAGAACAGGTCCGTCTATTTTTATACATTGCTTTTTTGATTCTCTAACTTCTCTAATTCTTTTACTTTTACATATTAACAATATTTCCATTTAGTAATGTCCGTACAGAATGTGTATTTTTTTCCCCAATAAGAACAAGATAAACACATACATACAAAAAAAACAATTAGACCCTGACAAAATATTTTTGTGGTCCTTATAGGTACTTAAAGGTAACTTATAGGTACAACAGTTTTGAAATTCCTTCAGACGATTGCTTCAACCTGCAGCTGTAAAACAGGCTGTGATGGCTGCAACATAATCTTTGATCCATCAAAGTGCCTCCACTAAACATTCTTGTTTTTGTCTCTGACAGGCTCAGATTGTTATTCTTAGTGTCTGACAACTTCACAGAAAGAATCCCTACATAGATAGCTCTTATTGTTAAAGAAGATGTTTTTAGACTAGAAACAGCTGTTACATCACGGTCTTTAAAGATGTCCGACTAAACTGACAGAAATTGGGATTTTACCTTACAGGACACAACCAACCAACAGCCAATGACTGTTACGTTCCCTGAGATGTAACAATTAAATAAAACCCAGCGAATAGAAACTAATATAAGCAACGTTTTAAATGATTTATTGACACGCTTAAGACAAAATGTACAACTCAAAAAAAGCTTCTTCCACAAAACAAACAAAAGAGAAACCAATCCAATCTTATAAAATAATTCAAATCTTACAGGAAAAATACAACTGGAACAGTCAATCAAAATCACACTCCTTCAACAGAAGGAACTAAAGTTTGCTCATCAGGACAAAGCGTTCACAATCATCCTAAGAAAACTCCAACAGACGGAGGTTGAAGATCTATGTGTGTTTGAGTTGTCTCAGGGCGCGGTCACACTGGTCATCTGCCCCGTGCTGTACTCAAGCACGATTGCCCCCCCGCTGTGCCATTCCCACGCTGGCCGGCACGGCCCGCGGTCACACTGGCCTAAAAGCATGATTACCTCTTGTACATAACGTCGTAATACAACACATGCACGCTTTATGTCATTATGAAGCGTGCTCAGTTTACAAACAGGCGGACGAGAGAGAGAGAGAGAGAGAGAGAGAGAGAGAGAGAGAGAGACAGAGAGAGAGAGAGAGAGAGAGAGAGAGACGTGCAGCAGAGTCCGTGTCTGCACATCAGAGAACAACACAGAGAGCATGACAGCTACTTTGTGTCTTATATTGAGTCATGTTAATCAGATACAGCCATGAAACTCTGGATTTCTACTTAATGAAGTCTGTCAGCGTTGTTTACCCGCGTGCTTCTGCATGAAGTGTACCGTGCCGAAGCACACCTCTCCGAAGTGTGCCAAAGCCAAGGAAGTGTACCGTGCCTGAGCACGATACGGAGCGGTCACACTGGCCAAACGAACTGGACTTTAGCGTTGAAGCGTGCTTGGGCACGGTACGGATGGCTGGTGTGACCGCGCCCTCAGAGGCACGGCTCAAATACACACACCGGCAAAAACGCTCTCACCAACACATGATCTGCATCACCGATAAACACAAGCGAACTCGTAGCTAAATCAAAACAAATATCCCCATCCGCTGCAGGTCTGTCTGCAGATATTTCCTGCCAACGTTTCTTTCATGATCAGAGGGGGAGTCTGTAAATCTGGCTCTGCTCTCACTGTGCGAGTGTGTGCAGTCATACGACCAAAATTTCAAACATGCCATAAGTTCATCCGACTGTTAGCGAGCAGCTGTGATCAAACGTCGTGCCTTAGTGTACTTTACACAACCAGGCTATCGCGCTGAAATTGGGCCCGACTTGAAAATAAGTTGTACGAAAAATCAGTCCTATGTCAGGCTGAAATCGTAGAAGCTCAACAAATAAAGACATCACAGAGAGGTCTTGAGTCAGTTTAGATCTCAGTTCCTTATCAATCCATCTTTCCACTCCTTTGCTGCTTTTTTATAGACTAACAAGGCAAATCATTTGTTTAAAATAAAGACTATAAAAAGTATTTCCATGCATCATTCTGTAACTGAAACATGAACCAGATCAAAGTGAGGAAGCTCAAAGGCAAAGATTAATTGGAATGGAAAATGGTGTTTAGTCCCCATGCACTTCACATGACAGAAACATGTCAGTAACATGATTTTCTCTGCATTCCTCTGATGGCTCACATTTAACATCATGAGTACGTAGTATTCACATTCATGAAAAGCTGAAGCTAATCTCCTTTCTCATGCATTGCTTAAACTTTTATGACTGCTTTGTAGAATATTTATTCTTCATAGTTGACACTAAGACACCCTCTATAAATATATATCTTTCTACTGAGTGGTTACAAAGCCACAGATTATTTGTCTGATATTTAAATGTAAAAAAAAAAAGGCTCCAACTCCACAAAAACAGCCCAGAGGTGAAGTTTTGTAAGTTGAGTAAGTTTAGCTAAGGTGACACCTAGCAGACAGCTAGCCACTCCCACCTGTCAATCAAAGAGTCCACCCCCATGGTTACACATAACTTAACGCCTTAATGTAATTCAAACAGCCTGTAGAGTTGTCATGTTTAGAGAAATGAGCTGAGAGAGACTAAAACATTTTAACATGGGGCTTTATGGGGCTTGACTCACTCTCTGTGACAGCCTCAAGTGGACGCTCAAGGAACTGCAGCTTTTGGCATTTCTCAGCCCCAGAGGTTGCTGCTTGGTGGTCACTGATGTTTTGGGTTTTTTTTAGATAAAAGTTTTGATAATAAAAAGTTGCCTTGGTTGAATATCCTCTGTGTTTGATCTATTGAATGCCTTAGCCAATCACAGCACAGCAGGACTCGACAAGGCGGAGCTTTATTTGGAAAAAAAAACATGATGCTGCTGTAAAAGCTTAAAAGACAGCCAGATAAAAGCACAAATGATTTTTCAAACTGTAAAGTACGTACTCTTTATTTAGCGATTCTTACACCTCACAGCGCTAAAGAAAGCATGTTAAACGTGCGTCTTTCCCCCTCCTCTCTCCTTTAGAGGCAGCAGAAGCTGAGGAGGGAGCGTTTGATGAACGACTTCTCCGCAGCTCTCAACAACTTCCAGCTGGTTCAGAGGAGAGCCGCCGAGAAGGAGAAGGAGTCTGTGGTCCGGGCTCGAGCCGGATCCAGAGTCACAGTGAGCAGCAGAGCTTGATGATATAAGACTTGCAAACACAGTGAATGTTAAGGGAGAAGTGATGTGAGCTGACTGAATTGTTTTTTGTTCCCGTCTGCAGGGAGATGGAGGAAACGTGAACGAGCAGCTGGTCACATTTGAAAAGTAAGCGTCTTCTCGGTCTTTAATCTGCTCCTTATCAATCAAACTTTATTTGTATAGCACTTTTCATACAAAAAATGTATCACAAAGTGCTTTACATCAACATTTAATCAAACAGCAACAACATGACTCCCTCCCCCACCCCTATCCCACAATCCAAAAACTAAGGTAAAAATACTTCGATACGAACAGGAACTGAGGAAACGCTGTCATTTATTCTGAATGAGGAAACACAGGAGGTTCAAAATGTGATAAAACTAGATGAAATGAGATTCAGTTAAACGCTCTACTGAAAAGGTCGGTCTTGAGTTTGCTTTTAAAAATGTTTACATTGTGTTCTGCCCTCAGGTCTCCTGGTAAATTGTTCCACAGACGGGGGCCTTTGTAATAAAAAGAAGCCTCACCGTAGGTTTTAGTTTGGACATTTGGAACAATTAAAAGACCACTACCAGAAAACCTGGCTCTGGTGGGCTCATAAGTTAAAAGCAAATCGGATAGGGGGGGGCGCAAGGCCATTAAGATAATCTTAAAATCAATTCTAAAACAAACGGGTGCAGTGTAATGTGTGCTTCTCTTTCTGGTCTTCGTCAGCAGTCTTGCAGCTGAATTTTGGAGAAGCTGTAACTGCGAAATATTCTTTTTCGGAAGACCAGAAAGAAGAGCATTACAGTAATCAATTCTACAGGTGATAAAAGCATGAATAAGTGTCTCTGCATTGACTTGAGAGAGAAACTGTCGGACTCTGACAATGTTCTTGAGGTGATAAAAAGCCTTTTTTGTAACATCAAACATTTATTTCCAGTGGAGGTGACCACTATATTGGCAAAGTAAATGTAAAGCCTACTGATAGACAGAAGAAACATACTGCTTGTTTAGCACCGTTTCCACCAAGCGGTTTGGTATTTGGTTCTGGATGTTACAGTGCGCAGGTATTGGATGTAGAACAAGCTGCTTGTAGGATGGGTGTTGTCTTTAGCATCCCTCCTTTGGACGCTTTCTTTGACTCGTGGACTAAGTTAAATAAAGTTGTGTTGTTGTGTGTGATTGTGCAGAGGAGGTGAGTGGGGTCAGACCCAGACTCAGACAGAGGAGCCCCCGATCACAGAGGAGGACCTGGAGACCATCAAGGAGAGAGAGACCAACATCAAACAGCTGGAGGTATCAGAGGTTATCCTGCACACTGTAAAAAAAAACACACATTTAGTTCTGTTTTTAAGTTCACTCTGTTCTCCTCAGGCTGACATCATGGACGTGAATCAGATCTTCAAGGACCTGGCGCTGATGATCCACGATCAGGGAGAGACCATCGGTAGGTCACACAGGAATCTCAGATGAATAGATTTGATCGATTCCTTTGGATGTGAGCGTGCATGTGAAGCTCCTCTTGTGTTTGGATTCACAGACAGCATCGAGGCGAACGTGGAGGGAGCGGAGTCTCATGTAGACCGAGGAGCCGCCCAGCTGCAGAAGGCCTCCTACTACCAGGTGAGACACTAATGATGCAAACCTCACATGTAGGACTCATAGTTACACACATGCAGAGGCGCTGCTTTATCAACAGGCAAGGCAGGCAACGGTTTGGGGCCCCAGACCAGTAGGGGGCCCCTGAGGGCTCACAAACTTTAAAGTCTTTATATGTGATTTTTCACACTTAAATATAATAGAAATCAAGTATCTCCTCTGAAAATAACTCTGAGTCATGACTGTCTACAATGGGTGTAACACCCGAGTCCCACTGTCTGTGATGTTTTCAGAGTCCTATCTTCAGTTTGTTTACATCGCCCGGACGGCCGGCTGACTCCTCCCCTCACGTATAAAAGTTATTTAATTGAGGGACTAGAGAAAAGAAGAATAACATACTGTACTCACTGCTTAACTGTGTTTCTAGATCACGCTCATTTCAGGTAAATTTACATGCAGTGTGAAGATACGAGCATAATAAAGATCGCTAGCATTAGCATGCTAATGCTTTAAACCACAGCAGCGGCCCAAAATGCACAAATTTAGCAATGACGGTAGGAAACCTCCTTAACGGGGCCCCATCTGACAGCACTCACTCTCGTTGCCTTGCTAAGTGTTGCATACCTTATCAATGAAAGTCAACCAAGAAAAATGAAGCAGAATTATTCGTCTATAAGAGACGATGGCAGACATGATGGTGATTAATGCAGGTTGTAAGGCCCCCAATTATTTCTTGCCTGGGGCCCCAGTAGACTCTAGAATTGCCACTGCTCACATTATGCCTGAGTTGTTTGAATTGCTAAGAATACAAAAGGCGTTCACTGTAAGGACAGCTGCAGCATGTAGTCTAGTCAAAAGAGAAAACGTGCAATCTGTGATGCAGAGCTGTTTTTCTTTTTTGATTGTTGACGGTATTAAAATAAAAGCTTTGTGTGAAACATGAAGCTCCTGCCTGTTGTTACATCAAACATGCTGCAGTAAATGAACTTGCTGTGATGCGTTGTGTGTTTTGCAGAAGAAGTCCCGTAAGAGGATGTGCATACTGGCCATGGTGCTGTCGCTGCTGCTCCTCATCATCATCATCATCATCTGGCAGGCCATCAAATGAGGAGAAGCCCCGCCCACTGACACCTTCAGATGACTTCCAGCATGTGTGTGTGTGTGTGTGTGTGTGTGTGTGTGTGTGTGTGTGTTTGTAAGAGGAAGAGAGAGTTTTTATGTATGTGTGCATGCATGCTCTTTAGTCAGCCCAATCCTAACCTCCTCCTCCACTGCCCCCTTTTGAGGAGGGATCCATAATTCTTGCCTTTTGAATATTAAAGGAAGAATGTGCGATGTTTTGATCCAGTAGATGGCGCCTTTGAGCACCAGCATCAAACCAAAACAAACTGCTGTTTGGAGACACCTCCGCTCTCCTCCAGAGACACACCTCCAACCCCTCTCCACTCGTGTTCACACAAAGGAGTTATGAATTAGAACGCACCATAATTAAGCACCATTAATCGTAAGAGGCGGACAAAATTGTCCTTTGCACGACCTGCAATCGCCTGTGTCCTGCATTGTTGTGTTAGCATGCTAATGTTAGCGCTCTTTAGTTAGCTTCATATTGCTCATAAATTGACACGGAGTGACAGTGATCTAAAAACACTAACATGACATCCAAATAATCAGTGAGTATGTTCTTCTTCTTCTCTCTAGTTCTTGACTAAAACAGCTTTTATACACAAGGGGAGGAGCCGGCCGTCCCGTCCATGTAAACACGGCTCTGACAACAACACAGCCAGCGGGACTCAAGCTTCTCACTCACACACATATATTTATGTGGAACATGTCGCACATTCTTCCTTTAAGTTGGGTATAGATTAATTTAAATAAAGACTATAGCACCACACTCCTGATGTTTGCTGCGTCCGTGAGAGTTTGATGTTCAGGACTCAGGTGGGAGATTTGGATTGGTCCTATGTCGACATAAATCTCACATTCCTATATTAGAGTATAGAGTAACTTTTATCACTCCTCTAGTTCTGTGTCTTATGAAATGCAATGTTGCACAATTTTGTATGTAGTCCTTTCCAACACTGTCTGTTTAATAAGAAGTGTCTGTGTAAAGTGTTCTTGTTTCACTGGATCTGCAGAGTTCAATACAGACACGCCTGATGAAGATCTGCTGGTGTAATGTGTCATTCTGTCCACCAGGGGGAGATCTTAGCACGATGAGAGAAAAGTAGAAGACATTAAAATGAGCAACCATTGTGCAAGAGCACTTTAGTTGTCACATTTAAGTGCTGGTCTGGAGATATACTCCTGGGTACTTAAAAAATAAGAAATGAGCCTGTTTTATTATATTTGAAGGTTAAACAGATTCATACCAAGACTCTCTATCTACAGCTCCAAATCCATGAAAACCTTTCTAACATCACACAGGTCCTAAAAGGTACAACAACAACATTTATTTATTTCAAAATGCAAGAAAAAGACTATAATAGAGTGACATTTAAAGTTTTACACTAACATTAAAATGATACATACATGAAAATAGACGGTACATGTATTCAGTTTTTTTTTCAGTATTTCCACACTGACAGACTTTTATCAAAGGTAAGGCTAAAAGTGTTTTTTAAAGACATCAATTTTACTTTTAAATACACAACATAAAGGTTTGCCAGATGAAGGTCTAGTACCGAAAAGTTGCCAATAAGTGATTGTTTGCAAGTTAAGACAGTTTAAGTTAAATTGCACAACATATTAATTAATTGATGAAGCTGTTTTTCAAAACATACATCTTGATAAGGAGTAATGATGTGTTCAAGAAACCATAAGGCAGAACTTTATTCATCTAAAAGGACATTTTAGTGGCAGATTGTTTCAGAATGTTTTCATAAAAAATCAGAAAATAACGAAACAGAGCATCACATTTAAGTGAAAAGCTCATTTGTGATTCAAAACATTGTAGAGAGCTGTCTCCCATGTGGCAGGTCACCATGTGGTGGACACTGAAGCTTCAGTGTTTATCCAGCTCTGCATGGGTATGTAAACCTTTCTGTGTTCTAACCTCTCTCCATTTTTCAAAAAGCATCTCCAATATTGATCCTAGTTTGAGCACGTTTCTGCTCGTGGAGCTTATTAGAAACATGCAGAGGCTTTTTAGGTCGGGTACAATCACTTCTATCTGAACCACTTCTCTTGCCCGCTTCCATCGCTGCAACACCTGTTGACCTGATAACTGCTCTCATATCTGGCAAACCGAGGGGCGTCCAAAACGGCCGTGTGGGGGGGGGGGGGTTGTCTTGAAAGCGCCTACCTTCTCTGGTCCAAACAAATCCAGAGCATTCAGGAGCAGAATCTAAAGTTAGAAGGAGGACATACTGGCTGCTGCATGTTTCCTTAATGTCTGATCAGATAGTAAGGTCACTTTAATCATTTCACTCACTACACATCTCACTGATCGATCATTTAAAACAAGGACAGTGCGAAGTGTACTTAAAGAGTTTAGTTATTTGTGTTTTTTTAATGTGTCCATGCTGAAATCTTAATGGATCTTAAGGTCAATGGAAGTCTTAAATATGACCTGTCATAACAAATGAGACCCCAACCTCCTTTTTTTTGTCTTATTTTTCATGCATATTATGGAACAATGATGGTCGTGTTTTCACTGTACATAAAAATTAGTTATGCCTGTTCATTTCATAATGTTCTCATTGGTAAGAGAAAGAGTTTTAGAGGACTGAAAGTGAAGCACACTTAACCACCAGCCTCTCATCTCTGAGGTCGGCTGATCACGTGGATGGTTTGATAACCGGTGAAATCAGTGCTGATGAGCTCTGGTTGCAGCTAAAGTGACGCTCAACAGATGTAACACAAACATCTACAGTACAAATACTCTGCATGTAAGCTGCAGTATCTAAGTGTTGGTGTGTTTCCTGTATTTGTCCTGCGTGTTACGCTGTATATCCTTCAGATCTCTCTGCTGTTTACGTCGGTCGCTGCAGAGTGAAAGTCGAGATGGTTCAATCAGCAGATGGTGCTCAGACGTCTGAACGAGACCCTTAAAGCTTCCTGAGTGTGGTCAGAAAAATCTTGGTGAGAAAACAGGTGAGAGATGGGAGCATGGTGGGATGTAAGGATGCTAACATCAGGGTTGTCGTGGTTACGGCCGGCCTTGTTTTTCCCGTCGAGGAGAAGTGAGTGGTCCTCAGCGTGGCTGGAAGGTCAGGAAGGTGACTCAACACTTGACTCGACGATGGTGATCTCACTGAGCATGCTCAGTGTGGACTTAGACTGTCCCAAAAAAAAAAAAAAAAAGGCAGGGTCACTTCTTTGACTGAAGTGAATAAAAAGCCCGGTACGTTTTTATGTCTCTGAATAAAATCTGGTTAAAATGTGTTGCCTGGCAGCTCCCTCCGTGCAGCTTCTATCATTTTTATGAGCCAATCTCTTCTTCATCCTCTCCTCCTCTGGCCTTTAGAGCAGACAGCGTCCATGTTCCCTGAATAAAAAAAATGTCTCTGGGGAAACCCAACGGGGGAAAAAAAGAGTCTGATAGAAATCACCTGTCAGCTCATGGAGAGGACAAAGGGAGGGTGAGTCTGCTTTCCATATTCTCTTTTGTCGGGGTTGGAACCCATCGTCTGTGCTCTCCTTTCATTCATTGTTAAAAATGAGTTTCTGACACATAATCAGGGCTGATCGGCCCGTCTGATAGACGCACAGAAACCATGATTGTAACAGGAGAGGCTCCAATAATGTGCAACATAGATTAAATGAGTTTCTTTTGTCTTCACACAGGGGCTTGATTTCACACTTCTTCATGGATGTTTTAATGAACAAAGGAGGGAACAACTGAGTGGGATTATTTCTGTGCACTCACCCTGGACATTTACATTTTTCTTACATTGTGAGAAGACAGAAAGATGGTGAGTCCACCTCCGCCTTCCTGTCACCTGCCTCCTACTCCCTGATTCACCCTCATGTCTCGCCATGCCCACGACTCCAGCCCACTCAAAAGCCCCTCCTCTGTCACCCTGCACGTCACTCTGTGGCTCCCTGTGCGAGTCCCTGATGCTCTAATAAGCAACAACAGGTCTGTCAAACTGCATCTGTGGACTGGAGAGACCACCAGTAGTGTGTCCCATTTTGATATTTCCAGTGATGTGAATCTGTAACAGAGGAGCAGAGGAGCAGATTGGATCCTGCAGACGACTCCGTCCGTTCTGTCATTTAATGAACAAAGAAGCAAAAAGACAAACCTAAAGATTACTCACATGATTCATCTACTTTCTTATACCACAGTCTTGGCGATAACTCGATTCTGATTGGCTGCTGGGTGTCAATTGATTCCTGATTTTGGACACCAGTAAAATATTCCATTAAAACCGTCTGTTCCTTGTTCTGAATGAATGCACAGGCTACATGCAGCTCAAGATGGAGAAAATGAAGTCATTCTCGCACCGGGAGCCTGATTCACAAAACAATTGAGTGGCTTTTCCCCTCGTTAAACCAGTGCAAATGATTAACAGACACCCTTTAATCCACCAAAACACACACAAAGGGTTAAATTCACCCCTTACTGTGCTGCTGAGCAAACAGCGTCTCTGTGCTCCACGGCTGTTTGTGTGTATTTAAATAAGCTTTTATGCAGTCATTTGGGGGAAATATTGTCCCCTTGCAATGCACATCAGTTACATAGCAAACACAATTCAGATTCAGATTTTTTATTGTCCCACAAGGGGAAATTTGCGTTGCAACAGGAGCACACAGAAGACAAGAAACACAAGGACAACATCACCGTAAAACATAAACCAAAACAAATTGGAAAATCAGACAACACAGCAAATTATAAAACCAAATAAAAACAGTCAAGAGCCCAAACCAGAATGGAAATTCAAGTTATTAAAGTGCAAAGTGGAGGTGTGCAAATGTGCAATTCAAGTGCAAAAAGAGCAACAAATAGCTAATTGTTGTTTAACATATTAATTGCACTTGGTAAAAAATGAGACCTGGAGTCTTTTAGTCTTCCTCACAGGAGCTCTAAAACGACGACCTGAGGGTCAATTGTCCAAAAATATATATATTAAGAGGTGGGAAAAAAATTGATTTATGTAAAAATCAAGATTCTTATCTTCTGAGATTCATAACTTCCAAAAATCCAAAGATTTCTGCTAATCAGTAACTCCCTGCTAAGTGCTAATGCTAGCACCTTCACTCAGTAGAATGCCAAATGGAGCATCAAGAAATTCAGCCAGTCTCACAGATGACTGGAGTAGATCCTGAAGTATGTACCAATTCAAAAATAGACTTTGAATCATGAATCCAGAATACGTTTTGAATCGAAAATAGATTCTCAAATAGAATCGGGACCCCAAGAATCAAAATTGAACCCAAGCGTCAGGCACCCAAAGATTCCCAGTCCAACTTATAACCACATGTATTAAGAGAGAATAAACAACAGTGTGCTCAGAGTTGGTGGTAACTGCGTCGCAATATTTTAAGGGATGTCATGGGTAAACTTTCCAGGGATCAGGACAACATTCCTCCTACGTTTAACAAAAATAATCAGTAACTTTGACATTACTATGCTAAATAAAATATGGGGTAAATCAGTTTGTGGTTGTCAGCAGCTCGTGCCGGCACATACGCACTCACATCAGTGGAGACAGTCTGGAGCTGCTGCACATGATTGGGGTCAGAGTGTTTTTGTTGTCCTTGCCGGAAACATCCAAGGAGAAAGCTTTTATCCCAGCTGTTTTAAACGGTGATTCTTGCAACGCTTTTTTTTTTTTCAAGTCTTGGCCTCACAATCAAATGTACAAAGTGTCTCCTCCTCTCCCAGCTCATCGTCTAAGTGGACGCAATCAAGCTCTGTCAGCGTGAGAGCGCAGCGCTGCACAGAGAATAAAAAGGTGCAGAATGCTCCTTTCATGCAGTCACAAAAAGAAGAAACAAACTGCACGGCGCTGGACAACTTTATTGGTGTGTTTGAATGTCTTTGTTGGAATACGCTTTGTGATTTTGACCTTTAGACGGAGCAGTTAGAGGGAGCAAATGATGCGGAGATATTTGTGCTATTTGCATCCACTATTGTTGGGTAATTTTTGCCAAGAGAGCAGAAGAGAGACATGAACTGTTGGGAGAAGAGAGAGTAGGGGGAGGACATGCAGAAAAGGGCAGAGGTCAGATTCAAACCCAGCTGCAATGAGGACTTTAGCCTCCGTACACGGGGTGTGCTACAAAACCGCTATATGCTATCGGCGACCCGCGACTATACTGTTTATTCTAGCATTGCAGTATACCAAACACCACAGCAGGACAGCTCATTATCGCTCTGCTTAAAGGCTTTATATGTGATTTTTTGATCCAGCAGATGTCGCCCTTGAGCACCAGCATGAAACCAAAACAACTTGCGCTGCATTGTTGTGTTAGCATGCTAACGCTAGCGATCTTTATTATGCTCGTATCTTCACACTGCATGTAAATTTACCTGAAATGAGCGTGATCTAGAAACACAGTTAAGCAGTGAGTACAGTATGTTATTCTTCTTTTCTCTAGTCCCTCAATTAAACAACTTTTATACGCGAGGGGAGGAGTCAGCCGGCCGTCCCGGCGATGTAAACAAAGTGAAGATAGGACTCTGAAAACTCTGAAAACATCACAGACAGTGGGACTCGGGTGTTACACCCATTGTAGACAGTCATGACTCACAGAGTTATTTTCAGAAGATATTTGATTTCTACATTTAAGTGTGAAAAATCACATATAAAGACTTTAAAGTTGACCACAGTAAACATGGCCGACCACCTCTGTAAAAAATTTCTGATAGCAGACACCTGGTTGTGATTTATCTCGTACTTATTTCAAGGTAAACCAATTAGTAAAAGAAGTTTCCCACAAACCAGCACGCTCAGTAAAACTTGACATAATCTTGACGAATTGTTTCATGTTTGTAGGAAGTTTGTAGCAGCGAGAGAAGAACTCTACGGTGGTCTGTGGGAACATTCATGTAGAGCTCATCCCACACAGACAAACCTTTTAGCAGCAGATCTAAAAACTGCTGTTACATCACTCGCTCCAAAGTCACCACACTTCATCGACAAAAACTGTAATTTAACTGAGGATACCACTGCTTTGCTGGTTTGGATTGTGTGTGTGTGTAATAACTCGTCTTTTGTGTTTTGAATGACAAATCCTCAAACAACAACACACTCAAACAGCAAACAGAGAAGCGGGAACAGCAACACCATGTGCTCTGTGAGGTCAAATGATTGCGGGGTCAACGTGACTAATGGGAACAACGTTTTTGATTCTTCAGCCTGCAGCAGTCAGTGCGTTTACATGGGATAGCTTGATAGGATTAAGCCAGATACCGATTTGCTACTCGAACGGACAGCTGTCACTTGTCTGAGTATATCTGCCGATCAGAGAATCGTATAAATGGCCGGAGCACGGCTGACTCCGCTACGCTATGTGGCTACTGTACCCCTTTCAACACGTGGTTATAGAGCCACTTCCTGTTGACCTGTACGTCACAGCAACAACAAACTATCTGGCGGCATTCAAACAAAGATGGCGTACGAGGAGATGGACGACATGTAATCTATCGCCATGTAACCCTACTGAGTGACACAGGCTGCAATGGAGTCTGGTGTCTTTGAAAAGAGTAATATAGCAGTCCCTATCTCTGAAGGATCCTCTCTGTAATGTTGTCAGACACTTAGAATAACAATCTGAACCTGTCAGTGACAGAAACAAGAACTTAAAGGCAGGGTTGTTAATTTTTAAAATTAGCTTGATTTAGAAAGAAGCATTCCCTCAGTGCTCCGTCTGCACCCACCCCATTGGTCCAGAAGCGGACTTCAGCTCATGCTGTGAGTGTGAGCTAGAGCGCGCAAGAGGTAGAGAACGAGCAGGGAGACAGGGAGGCTGTGACTGGTTCATCAGATTGGTACCTTGTGGCAGACATTGGTCGAAGTTTTTACAGACTTACAAACTGATACAGATGATGGATTTTCTTTGTTCCTTTCTCAGAGCACCTGAATTATTAATTTCTGTCAGGACCTAAAGACAACTTCAACCTAAATATTAAAACGTAAAGGCTAAAGAGTTGTACTGGAGAAATTCAAACATTTTCATATGTTTTATTTTTATATATTAGTCACCTTGACCCCAAAAATGTGAACAAAAAATACTTTTGGTGCTACAGTAAGAACCATAAAGTCCAGTTTGATGTTCAGTTTCCCACACTGACAGTTGATATTTGTGAGATTGAAATCGAAACCTCCCTGCAGATTCTTTCTCTGCTGTCCTGGCGAGGAGTTAGAGTACCCCGGGGCGGTCTAAAAATAAGAGCACGCCAACTGTTCAGATAACACCACAGCTCTGCTGAAGGAGATTAATTATTGCTGTGCGTCTCCTCGTCTGATTGGACACATCTGCTCCGTCCGTGCAGATTTGATTCCCTGCATAATTTGTGTTAATTGGCTCTTTTTCATGTGTGGCTATCTGAGCTCTCAGTTTTACACTCTTAAAGCAGGTATGCACACACACACACACACACACACACACACACACACACACACACACTCTGCTGCTTGTGCACACACTCACACAAACACACACTGTCCAGGGTCTCTAAAAATAGCAGGTGTTGGGTATCTGCGGGGAGATAAATGCTTTAATGTGAACCTCATGCATGCACACGTACACAACATGTTCTATCAATAAGTCTGATTTCTCTTCTTCTTCTTCTTCTTCTTCTTCTTTTTCTTCTTCATTAAGCTTTCTAAAAAAAAAATCCAGGGACAGACTCGGTGAAAATGTTCCTGCACACGCTCAGTATGTCAGAAAAGATGTGAAATACACCCGGGGGTCTGCGTCTGTCACTGCTGCCCCAGATACTTCACAAACACACACACACATTTTACCATCCAGGAAACAGACAAAGTCACCTTCAGCACACACACACACACACACACACACACACACACACACACACACACACACACACACACACACTTTGAGGGGGAGAGCTGCAGCTATTCTGGTCTACAAAGATCTCACACCTTCATAACCTTCAACGCTCTGATTACTGAGGGAGTAAAACTTTCTTTATAGATTCACTCCAAAAGCTGCAGCCGCCGCGTTCACCCCTCACTTTGATATGTTTTAATTTGCACTTCACTACAGAACATCAAATGTACCATTTTACGTCTTATTTTATTTTGTAGCAGTAGGAGTACCAACCACCTTTCCTATTTTGTTACGTCATGATTTTAATTGTTATGTATGGAAGCACTAAAAGGACATTCATTTATTTATAGTATGTTATTTATTACATATTTTATATATTTATTGTACTCAGTTTTCCTGCAATAACTTCCTGTTAGTACAATTCTTTTATCTTGTTAACTCAGGATAACAACGATGGTTTTTTTCTGCAATAATGAGGTCATTTTAGGGCTGTCAGTATTAACGCTTTGAACGCAATGCAATTAAAGTTCCGTAATAAATACATTGATTTTTTTAAATCGCAATGATTGTGTGCTATTTTGTGCATTTAGGCGCAACGTGGTAAGCCACTGCCCAGACAGCCGCATCTCCCAGAGTGATGGAAAAGAACGACACCTCTGTGCCTTTAAGAGGCTCATTTCACTCCCAGACTCCATCAGTCAACGAGTCAAAAGTCAAATCTATCTTGTAACTTTTTTACCGTCCTCTTAGGCTGTTTTCATTTACTTTTCGATCCATAACAAGTTCCTTTTTTTCTGTGGTCAATTTAATAATATACAAAAATATAAAACAGCAGGCACATCCAAAAAGTTGAGTACTGGGTGCTGGACAAAAGACATCCAAAGACAGAGAAAGACCGCACACCACAAGCCGCTCCAATTATATTTTAATTGGAATTATCACCACATACATGTAGGATACATAGCATAGCATACATTTCATGAAATGCAAAATAATGAAATGTCAAACGTGATTAAAAATGTGATTCGTCGCAATTAAGTATTGATTTTTTAGGGGTTTTATCTTGATTCATTTTGAAGAATCTTTTACTGCTCTGGTTAATTTCATTCGTTTTCTCGAGATCTTGAGAAATTCAATTAAAAAAAGCGCTGTTATCCCGAGATTAAATGAACTGAGATCTCAAGAAAAAAACTGAAATGTAGGCTCACTGATTATTTCAAGAAAACTGAGTAAAATAAAATGTATGGATGCATGTCCTCTTAGGGCTTCCGTAGAAAGGAACTTCGCAGAAACACGAATCTGAATCTGATTTTAAAAATGTAATAAATAAACTTTTTGGATGTATTTATAATCTGCTGATTAAATTCCATGTCTGAAGCTGCTCTTAACTCAAATAACCTCTTTGGGGTTTTGTGTTTATATTCAGTCTATTTCCGGTGATGAATGTGATCCCCCTTCACTCTCTCAGGTGTCAGTTCCTCTCTCTCATGATCTCAGTGAGTCCTCCTCCCTCACACTCTGAAGGACTCTGCAGGATTTTATGTGTCATGGTCTTCTGCTTCATTTAACGCTGTGTAGAGAAACATGGAGCCTCCGGACTTTGAGGCTATGAACTTCACGGTGGATCCGGGTCCGCCGGGTTACCCTCTGTGTGAGGGGTGGAAGGAGGGCGCGGAAGATGCCGTGTTCCACCTCTCCAACATCCTCCTCTTCCTCGGCTTCATGGGGGGCAGCGGCTTCTACGGAGTCCTGTACCTGTTCAGCTTCCTGACCGTGGGCTTCTTCTGCTCCACGCTGTGGGCTTGGTCCGACTCCTGCACCACGGACTCGTTCCTGTGGAGCTTCGCGCTGTTCGGTGCGTGTTTGGGTCAGCTGCTGCACGTCTCCTACCGGCTGAGGAGCGTCTCCTTCGAGAAGGACTTCCAGGAGCTGTACGCCTGCGTGTTCAAAAAGCTCGGGGTGTCGCTCACGCACTTCGGGAAGATCGTGGCCTGCTGTGACGCAGAGGTCCACAGCTTAGAGAAGGACCACTGCTTCGCCGTGGAGGGGAAAACGGCCATAGACAAGCTGTCCGTGCTCCTGTCAGGCAGGTGAATACAGCAGCTCCGACAGCGTCTCACACCAAACCTCATGTTGAAATCTGGTAATTGTTCTGCTAAAGGCTCAAATGTGAAACAAAGTTTAAAAAAACTAATAAACACATGACTTTCTGCGTATTCTTGATAATTCGGCACCAATAACATTTACTAAAACACAACTTAGATAGTTATAATTAGGCTTTAACACAACGTAAGAGGGTGACGTTTGTGCCCCTAACTTTAGTGTAACTGTCCACATTTAACCCCTGCAGACAGTGATGGTCCAACAGCTGCTTCATGAAAGTGTGAGATGAAATTATTGCTTAATATAACTCTAGTCTGTTCTTATCCATCTCAATGCATTTCAAATAAACTTCAGACCTTCAGAAAATATGTGAAGCCAAGCCTTCAGTTTATACACTCATTAAGATTATTTGACTCTGAAAGTGCAGCTATATGATATCTGCTATTAAAATTATGGAGGAAGTGAGGATGCAGCAGCCATATTGGAAGTCTGCACCTTCTTTAAAAACTGCTGCAACACCTGTGTGAAGACAAATGGACAGGACGCATCATGCACCACATTAGATATTTGCTGATATCCGATCTGCTGAGAACTATTTTATTGAGATAGTTGAAACCAAAATACTCACATGTATTTTTCCACCTAAGTGCGGAGAGGATTTAGTGTCTTTAGTAGTTGAAACACATCATTACATGTTCTGTTTATTCGATGGTCCACGTGCAGGTGCAGACATGAAGGACCATGCTTTTCAGTCAGTTAGACATGGACCCCAAAAACGTTCTGCTTCAGTGGGTCTATCTTTTTTTTTTTCTTCTAATAAGTGATGAAATTAATCACATTTCCTGTCTGGCTTCTCTCGATGGTCAAGAGGATGTATAACTACTCGGAGGCCGACACACCTGGCTGTAGATGTTCTGTCTGATATTTTTACGATTGTTGTCAATTTTGCGATGTATTTGCTGTTTCATGTCTTTTAAAGTATTGATGTATCTTTCATTACGTTTGTAAGTTTGTACCGTTTCTCATTGTCTGTCAGAAACGTTGTTTGTCTCAGCTTGGACTCTCCTGAAAAAGACATTTTTAATCTCAACGAGTTTCTCTCCTGGTTAAATACCTGATACAGCAAATAAACAGGAATCAAAGCCCCCTGCTGGCCTGGAGTTGGGCTGCCCGTTGCAACTTGTTTTTGGTCGCATTAGCTACTTTGCTTCATATGTTTTTGCATGGCGTTTGCTGTTAAAGCATTTGGTTGTTGTTTTCTATCATCGTCTTTAAAGACATCTTTAGACGCCACAGCTGTTTTGAGATCTTGTGATAGTGGCAGACAGGAAATATGGTCTTCTCCGTCCTGCTCCTTGGTTTGGATTTGTCTCGTTTGCACTTTTATTGCCGCTGTAATGTGGGTCATTTTTTTCTATCAGGGCTTTCTACACAGAACAGGTGGAACAAGGCTAACAGATTAAGAACAGTTGTTGCTATCTTTTTATTCTTATGAGTAATTTACAGCCCAAAATATGATAAAATATGGTCCCTTACTGGAAGTCTCCTTTAAGCCACGCCCCAAACCATGATGTCACAGCTGATGTTTTACTATACACTAAACATTCGCTGTGCTGCAGATTCATTTTTTTTTTCCTACTTTAGTGATTGTTTTAACCCTTCAGGTGCCGACAGTAAATCTAATAGTTAACACAAATGTTTCCCTTCCCAGAATCAGTGTGACGGTAAACGGAGAGTTTCTTCATTACATCTACCCGTTCCAGTTCCTGGACTCACCTGAGTGGGACTCCCTCAGACCGTCAGAGGAGGGAATATTCCAGGTGACTCCATCTCACCTGCATGTGCAAAAACCTTTCAGACTGTAATATATAAGGAGTGCTTATTCACTGAACCCTGTGTCGACCACAGCATCCATAAATCTTAACGAGAAAATATTTTTTTTCATCATGACCATGTTTGATATATTATCTTATTCATTCCTTATCACGGTGTGTTTAACGTCTGAAATGAAAACATTAATTTCACACTTCAGAGCTTCAAGTTGCTAACCTATCAGACCTTTAAAAAAGAAACCTAAAGGGAGTATTTGGTTTTTAACTTAAAGGAGCAGTATGTAACTCTGACCCCTAGTGTTTAAAACGGGTACTGCAGTGTAAATTGAAAACATCATAGAGAGCTGTCTCCCCCCCCCCCCCTCCTCTTTAGAGTTGATGCTCACTCAGGTCACCATGTGCTGGACACTGAAGCTTCAGTGTTTATCCAGCTCTGCATGGGTCTGTAAACCTTTCTGTGTTCTAACCTCTCTCCATTTTTCAAAAGCATCTCCAATATTGATCCTAGTTTGAGCACGTTTCTGCTCGTGGAGCTTATTAGAAACATGCAGAGGCTTTTTAGGTCGGGTACAATCACTTCTATCTGAACCACTTCTCTTGCCCGCTTCCATCGCTGCAACACCTGTTGACCTGATAACTGATCTCATATCTGGCAAACCGAGGGGCGTCCAAAACGGCCGTGTGTGGGGGTCGTCTTAAAACCGCCTACCTTCTCTGGTCCAAACAAATCCAGAGCATTCAGGAGCAGAAGAAGAAGTTAGAAGGAGGACATACTGGCTGCTGCATTGTTGTCAGAGAAGCCAGCACTTCAACATAGCATGTTTCCTTAATGTCTGATCAGATAGTAAGGTCACTTACTTATAATATCTTACTGATTGCTGAAGTTTTTTGTTCCTCCGCTCTGGAAAGCAGCTCCTATATTTAATGGGTTAAACCTTCATGGTTATCCTAAAGTTGTAATAAACTGTAATATTATTTTAACTGACATCATGAATGCCACTTTGTTCCCTCAAAGCTTCAAATCTTCCCCTCTCCTCAGGTGACCCTGCGTGCTGATAACCCCTGCAGATACGTGTCGTGGAGGAGGAAGAAACTTTATCTGCTGTTCGCAAAGCATCGCTACATAGCGAAGATCTTCGCCCTGGTTGTGCGTAACGACATTGCAGAGAAGTTGTTCTCTCTGAACGACAAAGCCTTCGACAGCTCGGGACACCGCTACGATCTCCGCTTGCCCAGCTTCTGTCACATGACCACGACGGACTTAGAAAAAACAGATGTCTTCTTGCAAGTCCCGACGCAGGGAGAAAGGACGGCCTGAACACACACACACACACACACACACACACACACACACACACACACACACACACACACACACACACACACACACACACACTGGCTGCCCTACTTTAAGCTGGACCGACTCACTTCATGCAGCAGTTAGGGGTCAAAGTGAGCCACGATCTGATCCAAGCTGTGAATAAATCTGTCATAACAAGTACTAAATCTGCCTGAATTATCATCGAATATGGATTTAAGGAGGAGTTAACAGACTTGTCACCAAACATGATTCCACGGGAACAGCATCCAACTTGGTCTGTTTAGTAAACGCCTTAAAGGTGCACTTAAACCTCCCTCAGTAGGGACATAGTGGTGATTGGCTCGACCTGAAATCTGTCCGTCGTATGGATGCATGTCCTCTTAGGGCTTCCGTAGAAAGGAACTTCGCAGAAACACGAATCTGAATCTGATTTTAAAAATGTAATAAATAAACTTTTTGGATGTATTTATAATCTGCTGATTAAATTCCATGTCTGAAGCTGCTCTTAACTCAAATAACCTCTTTGGGGTTTTGTGTTTATATTCAGTCTATTTCCGGTGATGAATGTGATCCCCCTTCACTCTCTCAGGTGTCAGTTCCTCTCTCTCATGATCTCAGTGAGTCCTCCTCCCTCACACTCTGAAGGACTCTGCAGGATTTTATGTGTCATGGTCTTCTGCTTCATTTAACGCTGTGTAGAGAAACATGGAGCCTCCGGACTTTGAGGCTATGAACTTCACGGTGGATCCGGGTCCGCCGGGTTACCCTCTGTGTGAGGGGTGGAAGGAGGGCGCGGAAGATGCCGTGTTCCACCTCTCCAACATCCTCCTCTTCCTCGGCTTCATGGGGGGCAGCGGCTTCTACGGAGTCCTGTACCTGTTCAGCTTCCTGACCGTGGGCTTCTTCTGCTCCACGCTGTGGGCTTGGTCCGACTCCTGCACCACGGACTCGTTCCTGTGGAGCTTCGCGCTGTTCGGTGCGTGTTTGGGTCAGCTGCTGCACGTCTCCTACCGGCTGAGGAGCGTCTCCTTCGAGAAGGACTTCCAGGAGCTGTACGCCTGCGTGTTCAAAAAGCTCGGGGTGTCGCTCACGCACTTCGGGAAGATCGTGGCCTGCTGTGACGCAGAGGTCCACAGCTTAGAGAAGGACCACTGCTTCGCCGTGGAGGGGAAAACGGCCATAGACAAGCTGTCCGTGCTCCTGTCAGGCAGGTGAATACAGCAGCTCCGACAGCGTCTCACACCAAACCTCATGTTGAAATCTGGTAATTGTTCTGCTAAAGGCTCAAATGTGAAACAAAGTTTAAAAAAACTAATAAACACATGACTTTCTGCGTATTCTTGATAATTCGGCACCAATAACATTTACTAAAACACAACTTAGATAGTTATAATTAGGCTTTAACACAACGTAAGAGGGTGACGTTTGTGCCCCTAACTTTAGTGTAACTGTCCACATTTAACCCCTGCAGACAGTGATGGTCCAACAGCTGCTTCATGAAAGTGTGAGATGAAATTATTGCTTAATATAACTCTAGTCTGTTCTTATCCATCTCAATGCATTTCAAATAAACTTCAGACCTTCAGAAAATATGTGAAGCCAAGCCTTCAGTTTATACACTCATTAAGATTATTTGACTCTGAAAGTGCAGCTATATGATATCTGCTATTAAAATTATGGAGGAAGTGAGGATGCAGCAGCCATATTGGAAGTCTGCACCTTCTTTAAAAACTGCTGCAACACCTGTGTGAAGACAAATGGACAGGACGCATCATGCACCACATTAGATATTTGCTGATATCCGATCTGCTGAGAACTATTTTATTGAGATAGTTGAAACCAAAATACTCACATGTATTTTTCCACCTAAGTGCGGAGAGGATTTAGTGTCTTTAGTAGTTGAAACACATCATTACATGTTCTGTTTATTCGATGGTCCACGTGCAGGTGCAGACATGAAGGACCATGCTTTTCAGTCAGTTAGACATGGACCCCAAAAACGTTCTGCTTCAGTGGGTCTATCTTTTTTTTTTTCTTCTAATAAGTGATGAAATTAATCACATTTCCTGTCTGGCTTCTCTCGATGGTCAAGAGGATGTATAACTACTCGGAGGCCGACACACCTGGCTGTAGATGTTCTGTCTGATATTTTTACGATTGTTGTCAATTTTGCGATGTATTTGCTGTTTCATGTCTTTTAAAGTATTGATGTATCTTTCATTACGTTTGTAAGTTTGTACCGTTTCTCATTGTCTGTCAGAAACGTTGTTTGTCTCAGCTTGGACTCTCCTGAAAAAGACATTTTTAATCTCAACGAGTTTCTCTCCTGGTTAAATACCTGATACAGCAAATAAACAGGAATCAAAGCCCCCTGCTGGCCTGGAGTTGGGCTGCCCGTTGCAACTTGTTTTTGGTCGCATTAGCTACTTTGCTTCATATGTTTTTGCATGGCGTTTGCTGTTAAAGCATTTGGTTGTTGTTTTCTATCATCGTCTTTAAAGACATCTTTAGACGCCACAGCTGTTTTGAGATCTTGTGATAGTGGCAGACAGGAAATATGGTCTTCTCCGTCCTGCTCCTTGGTTTGGATTTGTCTCGTTTGCACTTTTATTGCCGCTGTAATGTGGGTCATTTTTTTCTATCAGGGCTTTCTACACAGAACAGGTGGAACAAGGCTAACAGATTAAGAACAGTTGTTGCTATCTTTTTATTCTTATGAGTAATTTACAGCCCAAAATATGATAAAATATGGTCCCTTACTGGAAGTCTCCTTTAAGCCACGCCCCAAACCATGATGTCACAGCTGATGTTTTACTATACACTAAACATTCGCTGTGCTGCAGATTCATTTTTTTTTTCCTACTTTAGTGATTGTTTTAACCCTTCAGGTGCCGACAGTAAATCTAATAGTTAACACAAATGTTTCCCTTCCCAGAATCAGTGTGACGGTAAACGGAGAGTTTCTTCATTACATCTACCCGTTCCAGTTCCTGGACTCACCTGAGTGGGACTCCCTCAGACCGTCAGAGGAGGGAATATTCCAGGTGACTCCATCTCACCTGCATGTGCAAAAACCTTTCAGACTGTAATATATAAGGAGTGCTTATTCACTGAACCCTGTGTCGACCACAGCATCCATAAATCTTAACGAGAAAATATTTTTTTTCATCATGACCATGTTTGATATATTATCTTATTCATTCCTTATCACGGTGTGTTTAACGTCTGAAATGAAAACATTAATTTCACACTTCAGAGCTTCAAGTTGCTAACCTATCAGACCTTTAAAAAAGAAACCTAAAGGGAGTATTTGGTTTTTAACTTAAAGGAGCAGTATGTAACTCTGACCCCTAGTGTTTAAAACGGGTACTGCAGTGTAAATTGAAAACATCATAGAGAGCTGTCTCCCCCCCCCCCCCTCCTCTTTAGAGTTGATGCTCACTCAGGTCACCATGTGCTGGACACTGAAGCTTCAGTGTTTATCCAGCTCTGCATGGGTCTGTAAACCTTTCTGTGTTCTAACCTCTCTCCATTTTTCAAAAGCATCTCCAATATTGATCCTAGTTTGAGCACGTTTCTGCTCGTGGAGCTTATTAGAAACATGCAGAGGCTTTTTAGGTCGGGTACAATCACTTCTATCTGAACCACTTCTCTTGCCCGCTTCCATCGCTGCAACACCTGTTGACCTGATAACTGATCTCATATCTGGCAAACCGAGGGGCGTCCAAAACGGCCGTGTGTGGGGGTCGTCTTAAAACCGCCTACCTTCTCTGGTCCAAACAAATCCAGAGCATTCAGGAGCAGAAGAAGAAGTTAGAAGGAGGACATACTGGCTGCTGCATTGTTGTCAGAGAAGCCAGCACTTCAACATAGCATGTTTCCTTAATGTCTGATCAGATAGTAAGGTCACTTACTTATAATATCTTACTGATTGCTGAAGTTTTTTGTTCCTCCGCTCTGGAAAGCAGCTCCTATATTTAATGGGTTAAACCTTCATGGTTATCCTAAAGTTGTAATAAACTGTAATATTATTTTAACTGACATCATGAATGCCACTTTGTTCCCTCAAAGCTTCAAATCTTCCCCTCTCCTCAGGTGACCCTGCGTGCTGATAACCCCTGCAGATACGTGTCGTGGAGGAGGAAGAAACTTTATCTGCTGTTCGCAAAGCATCGCTACATAGCGAAGATCTTCGCCCTGGTTGTGCGTAACGACATTGCAGAGAAGTTGTTCTCTCTGAACGACAAAGCCTTCGACAGCTCGGGACACCGCTACGATCTCCGCTTGCCCAGCTTCTGTCACATGACCACGACGGACTTAGAAAAAACAGATGTCTTCTTGCAAGTCCCGACGCAGGGAGAAAGGACGGCCTGAACACACACACACACACACACACACACACACACACACACACACACACACACACACACACACACACACACACACACACACTGGCTGCCCTACTTTAAGCTGGACCGACTCACTTCATGCAGCAGTTAGGGGTCAAAGTGAGCCACGATCTGATCCAAGCTGTGAATAAATCTGTCATAACAAGTACTAAATCTGCCTGAATTATCATCGAATATGGATTTAAGGAGGAGTTAACAGACTTGTCACCAAACATGATTCCACGGGAACAGCATCCAACTTGGTCTGTTTAGTAAACGCCTTAAAGGTGCACTTAAACCTCCCTCAGTAGGGACATAGTGGTGATTGGCTCGACCTGAAATCTGTCCGTCAAATAAAACATGAGCCTGCTGGTTGCCAGGCGGAGTAAAAAACGGAGGAAAGATGTTGTCATCTCATTAAGGAGATGTTCGCTGCTTCACAGATGGGCGTCTTTTTGTCATGTTTGTGTTTGTCTACCTCGGTACTGTGAGTCTACCTTTCAAACATCACAGTCGTACTTTGACTGAGGAGCTGATGCGTCTGAAAAAGTTGTGTGTGTGTGTGTGCAAACAGCTGTCCTCTCATGACAGTTACTAATGTGCTCTTAAACTGTTATGAATGTTATTAAATATTAAATTTATGCTTTCATTTTAAATTTAAGGTGACATATCCTCCTCCTCTTCTTCAGTGTAAATAAGTCTCAGAGCTCCTCAAAACATGTGTGTGAAGTTTCTTGTTCTAAATCCACTCTGATCCTGTATTTGATCATGTCTATAAACCCCTCTATTTCAGCCCTGCTCAGAACAGGCTGTTTCTGTGTCTGTACCTTTAAATATGTAAATGAGCTGTGTCTGACCACGCCCCCTCTCTGGAAGTGCTTGGGCTTTCCCGCTCCATGTCCTATTGTTTACGGTGAGAAGGCAGACTCAGAGGGCAGAACAAACACCTAGCTGTGGGAGTGTCACCCACCTGGGGGAGGGGCTACTGCCCTTTGTGATGTCATGAAGAGAAAATCTCCAAACAGCCTGTTTGAGCACACATTTTCTGAAAAGTGGAGCAGGTAGAAGACGGAGAGGATGGACTTTTCTCATAATTGGGGGGTTTGTAGACATACTAGAGGAACATGGTGAAGTGTGTTTTACATAATATGTGACCTTTAAAGATGCTTGAATGTATTTATACACGATGAATGTAAAAGGTGAAGGTTGTTGCAAATGTCTTTTTTCTAAATGTGCATCGTTGAGATGTCAGATTAGATCAGTGCCTCTTGTGAATGTAACATTGTGCAAATGTAAATACGCTAATATGTTAATACTGTGCTGTAATAAATCAGAACTGATTCTATTGGCTAGTTGTTGTTTTTCTACTATTCTGTGCATCAGTGAAGTCGTGATTTCTTTGAGAAATGTCTCATTAAAGGACAATTATGACACCAGCTGTTGTAAAACTGATAAATGATAAATCAACTAGAGTTTAGTTATGAACCATGAAGTCTAAAAATAGTCTTAACTTCAGGGTGTAAGCTAGCACAGTTATTGCTTCAGCTTAAAGGCTTTATATGTGATTTTTTGATCCAGCAGATGTCGCCTTTGAGCACCAGCAAAACAAAACAACTCGCGCTGCATTGTTGTGTTAGCATGCTAATGTTAGCGATCTTTATTATGCTCGTATCTTAACACTGCATGTAAATTTACCTGAAATGAGCGTGATCTAGAAACACAGTTAAGCAGTGAGTACAGTATGTTATTCTTCTTTTCTCTAGTCCCTCAATTAAACAACTTTTATACACGAGGGGAGGAGTCAGCCGGCCGTCCCGGCGATGTAAACAAAGTGAAGATAGGACTCTGAAAACTCTGAAAACATCACAGACAGTGGGACTCAGGTGTTACACCCATTGTAGACAGTCATGACTCACAGAGTTATTTTCAGAGGATATACTTGATTTATATTATATTTAAGTGTGAAAAATCACATATAAAGCCTTTAATAAGAAACAAGTTATTAGTTTGATTGATAAATTGTGCGCACAAGAGAAATATTTTCACTTTTTGGGACTTCTGGGGCTCCGTAGGAATCTTAAAGTATTATAATTAAATAGCTTTGTTGAGATTCACTCAAATATCCCCAAAGACCGGGCTCTTCGTACCACAGATCTAGTCCCGGTCCCGGGTGGTACTCTGTGCTCTGTCTCCCCCTGTCGGAGCTCTGCGTCACTGCAGGTTGATCTGCTCACGCCTTCCTGTCCATTTTAGTCTGTCCCTGTCAGCTGTGAGGAATGTGCGACGCATATTGTGCAGCCCCCCCCTCCATCAGAGGGTCCAGTTTACGGTCTCCTCTGTTGCCTGAAGTCTTTCACTGGAATCATTCCTCCTCCTCCTCCTCTTCTTCTTCTTCTTCTTCTTCTTCTTCTTCAGTCTGAGATTCATTCCGCATTCTGCCGCTGCTGATCGGTGAGTACCGGCATGTTTCCTCTCGGTGTACTTTGACGAGCAGTTAGAAAGTTGGGCAGCTGTGAGAGATTCCTGCATGTGTCCCCTTCTTTCTATTTTTACATGAGCGCCCCTCAGAGCTGCACAACATCAGGCTGACAGAGAAGCACTCAGGGTATCATGTCCTTTATTACATGTGAATATTCTCCTTATGCTGTTATTAATCTCTGAAGAACAGATCCAGCCTGATATTTATACTGGATATTTCCTGTGCTGCCTGATGTGACATGACACAGGATGTTCTGTGACATTTTAACATCAGCTGCT
>NC_083622.1:2081727-2134227 GCF_963584025.1 Labrus mixtus | reverse complement strand
GACTTTGTAGCGTCTGCCTGATGGCGGTAACTGGAAGGAGTGGTGGAGGGGGTGAGAGGGGTCCTCTGTGATCAGGGTGGCTCTCCTGATCACAGAGCGATTATACAGTTCGGAGAGGGTAGTTTGTGGTGAACCGATAATTTTGCTGGCCTGATTAACCATGCGGGAGAGTTTGGTTTTGTGTTTGGTGGTGAGGGAGTTGTACCAGGATGAGATGTTAAAAGTGAGGATGGATTCAATAAGTGATTAGTAAACCAGAGTTAAAATATGTTTGCTGACATGAAAAGTCACTCAGTTTCCTCATCAGGTGGAGTCTCTGTTGTGATTTCTTGTAGACAGAGTCAGCATGCTGTGAAAAGGAGAGACAGGTGTCAAACTCTGTTCCCAGATATTTAAAAGAAAGAACCTGCTCTACAAGCTGACCCTGGATTGTGAGCGGTTGGAAGAAAGGTAGGTAGGAGATAGGTGTAATAAAGAGAAATATCTGGATCCTCCTGATGGTTCTGCCCTGCTGGATCTGAACTCTTGTGTTTGCACTACTGTGGAGGAAGATAAACATCTGCAGCACCAAGATACATTTTCCTACAGGGACAGCAAGTGATCATTATTCTATGGTGTCGTATTGTATCCTATACTATTCTATTCTAAGGTGTCATATTGTATCATACTGTATCTGTCGTATATATTTTCTCGTTGTATTCATTCTGTTGTATCACATGGTATTGTGTCCTATTTAATGGCATCTCAGTGTGTTGTATCTGATCATATCTGTGGTATTGAATTGCATCGTCTTTTCGAGTTGTGTTGTGTCATATGGATCGTATAGAACCATATTTCAAATTATTTATCGTATTGTATATATTGTATCTTATCTTACTGTATCATATCTTATCGTACCAGATTGAATCGCATCTTCTTGTATCGTAACATAACATTGGAATTATTAGCTGCTAACTATCCTTTCAAATTCATTTTTATTGATTTTTCTTGGATGCATGTTCACATTGCAATTAGATGGCACAACAGCACATTTGAACTAAAAACATCCATAGTAGGTCGATACAGAAATGAGTGTGAACATTAGTGGCGTGGGGAAAGAACGTACCAAAACCCCACACTCGACCTGTAAAATAATAATAATAATAATAATAATAATAATAATAACAATAATAATAATAAAAGTCCAGAAGAAAGCATAGGGGGGGGGGGGGGGGGGCAATTAGCTGTTAACTATCGGTTATGAAAATTTAATTAAAAAAAAGAAACGGCTACGTCGCTTTCCTGAACACTGCCTGAGTGTCCAAACAACAGTCTATAATAATTTGATCCTTCAGTATTGTATTGAATCTGTCTTATCGTATGGCATCGCAATGTAAATGTCTGTGTTGTTCGGGTTCTATCACTTATATTTTGGGGACTTAAAGACTGATTCTGAATTCTGAATATCTTATGATGATTTTTTTGTATCCTCAAACATCTGTTACATCACTCTTTCTCTAAGACACCAGACTCCAAAAAACAGAACCTGGGATTCTGTGGTCAACTGTTTGCTTGGATCGATTTGATTTTTGAATTTGTGTCACAAAAATATTGTGTTCGATTGAAACTGACTAAAAGAAAACAAAGTCAAACAACAGCACAGACAGAACCAGAGACTGAGGAAGTAGTCGACAAAGAACTTGCGTGCACTTCAAAGTAAAATTACCTTTTTTGGCAATAGTTTGGTAGCGTTGAAGAGAGTGAAGTAATCAATCTTTCTCTACTTTAGCTGTAACCATAGAAACATCTTCATACGTCAAAAACAAAAAAACAGTAGGACCCAGATTTAAAAGTACAGAAATGTCCCCTTTGTCGTTTCTGCTTTTTCATCGTCACCGTTCCACTTGTTGATTTTTCTTTTTTGTTTTACATAAAGGTGACCATCTTGGCCGAGGATAAATGTAAGTTCCTGTGCTGGTCTCGAGAAAGACTCACATACTTCCTGGAGTCGGACACCTTCCTCAACGAGGTGTTCAGGTACCTGATCGGGAAAGACATCACCAACAAGCTGTACTCTCTGAACGACCCCACACTCAGCGACAAGGTGCGTTCAAGGACGGCTGCGTCATTAAATCAAACAGAAGAACTGATGATGTATAAAATAACGATGATGATGAGGATGATGATGATGATGATGATGACGATGAATGTGTCCCAGGCCGTGAAGAAGATGGACCGGCAGCCCAGCCTCTGCTCCCAGCTCTCCATGATGCAGATGAGGAACAGCATGGCAAGCACCAGCGACACCGACGACGTCCTCAACCAGATCATGCAAAGAGGATCGGCCGGGTCATCGATCCGTGAGTCATCAGCCAATAGGATGTTTGAGTCTGTTTCAAGGTTACCCTTAAATTTATCAAACGAGTTTACAGATGCACAAAACCCAACGACTCGTCCACTTCCTCGAGGCCCCCCCCCCAACAAGGGTTAGGTTTAGGGTTTGGGGACTACCTTCCCCGAGTCGGGGTCAAGGTAATTTGCTGACTTTGTTCCTGCCTCCTTCCTTGGATT
The DNA here is from genome assembly GCF_963584025.1 of Labrus mixtus. Classification (NCBI taxonomy): domain Eukaryota; kingdom Metazoa; phylum Chordata; class Actinopteri; order Labriformes; family Labridae; genus Labrus; species Labrus mixtus. The sequence continues at coordinate 2,131,677 of NC_083622.1, read as the reverse complement.
TGGTAGCCATATTTTTATGCTCCCTCTTTGAATTTGAACTCTGATTTTAGTTACCTGTGGTCATTGAAAGTTGATCGGGTAGACATTCAGCCGGGACGCCCCGAGAGGTAACCCTGCATGGGTTCTGGGTCTGATAAATGCACACATCCTTGATGTTCAACATATGTGCCACAGTTATCCAAGTAACGTTGGAGCGTTCAAAGGAACCACAACTGGACCGAGGCCCGGGTTGGGAACCAAGTCGATTAAATATGAAAACATGCGACACAGCGTTCCCATTTCAGGCTGAAATAAAAAACAGTAATTTAGATTTTCATGATGGTCAGATTGTTGTAAGAGTGAAAATGGGATATGCAAATAAGTTAGAAACATATGTGTATTATGTTCTTTCTCTATGCAGACATAACTTTAGTATGTTCTTAAATGATTGCTATAATGTTGGTTACAAGTGTTTACAGTAATGTTAATATCCTGTTATTAGGTAGGCCACCTAGTGGGCGCTGTTCAGGCAGGAGTGGGCTGTGTAGGGAGGGAGGAGAAGAAGAGATGTGGTGGAATGTACCGTGCGTCGGAGAAGCTGACTAAAGTTATGAGAACGTGTTTGGACTGATTTATTCCTTCACATACACCCACGTCGCTTACATTATGTTCCTCAACTTCGGCTGTGACTGAGCTGAGAGGATTTTGTTGAGGGTCTACACAGTTAGTGGCCTAGTGGTTAGTTTGTCCGTCCCATGATGGAGGCCACTGTCCTTAAAAGTGGGCCGTCCTGTGGCTCCTTCGCCACACCTCTTTCCCCTATCTCTGTCTCCCTGATTTGCGACTCTATCCACTGTCCTTTGTCTCAAATAAAGGCGTGAAAGGCCCAAAAATAAACCTTTAAAAAAGACTCCTCGATGAACATGAGCGCTTTAGCTTGATGTTTTTAAAAGTTGATTCCACATTTACAGAGATTTCATGCTCTAAAAAGCTCTTCAAAAATATTTGGTTCTTTTTCCAACTAAACTACCAAAATGTGTTGGACCGTGTTGACATCCTACACCAGAGTGAAAGCATCAGCAGGAGGAACTCAGCACGCCGTGATGCATGTGTTGTATGGTGGACTAAAAGCAGCTCTATTCAGCCAAGAGAGCAGCTCTGTTTCTGTTCTGCAGAGGAGCTCTCACCATGTTAATGGAGCACCTGTGAGTGCTAATGGAGCACATCCACAGACTCTGTTCGCCCTCGCATTGTGCCTGATCGGGTTTTTATATTGAAGCACTTTTCATAATGACCTCCTTCTGTGTGGATTGTTTGGTGACATGTGAACTCTTCTGTTGGTTGTTGAGCCACTTTGAAACTTTTTTTTTTTTTCAACCCTGAGTGCATATGAGCTCAAACAAACAACGACAGCTTTTATGTTGAAAAACACATTATGGATTCATTTTTTCATCTCTCTCTTTAGAAAAATCACCCGGAACCAGAGCCTCCGCCAAGATGAAGCCCATAGCAGAAGGCCTGGAGGACGATGTTTTTGAAGAATCTGCTCCTTCCAAGTCCGCTCACATGGGCAGCACCTCCAGTGAGGAGGTGTAGACCGCACACAGCAGAGAGAACAACCCAGGAATGAGATTTTTATGGATGTATGTGCCTTTGTTTTTGGGCTGATTCAGCACCATTTGAATGTCAAAAATATGATAATTTAGAATGTTTTCATCAGTTTGTCCACCAGAGGGCGCTAGAAAGAAGCATTTTGACCTCTCAGGGCGCGGTCACACTGGCAAGCCGTACCGTGGCTCCTCCTCCCCAGCCTTCACGGCCTGCGGTCACACTGCTCCAGGACTAACCGGGCCTAAGCACAGTCACCTCTTGTACATAACGTCGTAATACAGCACATGCATTACGGCTTAATGTTATTATGAAGCGTGCTTAGTTTACAAGATAGGCAGACTCGAGGGTACGGATTGCGAGTGTGACCGCGCCCTCAGAAATATGTGAAATAACTCCAACTTCTCCACGCACTATGATGTCATCGTTGCACATTGTATGATAAGATTTTGAAAATTCGCATTTCTAATCAAATGCTAAAAAACTCAAATATTTGGTATTGGTTGTTTCAAGTGCAGCTTTAACTTCTCAGATATCTGTGTTGGAATCTCTTTAAAGAATAATTTATCTATGGAGCTCAACTTGTCCAAACAGACAGGACTGGGCGGTTTCCTCTCTGTGAATTTATTTTATTAGTCATAATATAAAAATATAGATATAGATATAAATATACATTTTACTATTTCATGCACAAAGTCACACGTGTCACGACTTTCATAGATGTCTTTGTAAGTGAGGATTTCCCCTTTAGAGATATTTTATTTAAGAACATACTCTTTTTTTTAAATCAGTGCACTTGTGTGTTTAATAAAAACATTTACAGATGTGTCTCGCTGTTTGATGTGTTCTTAAAGTTTTCAGGAGTTCTGTTTTTATTGTGATTTCATTGTTGTATAACATTAAATACAAATGTGACCAGTCATCCTGCTCTCTGTTTGCTCCTCAAGGTACAGCCAGCAGGTTTTTAAAGTCAGGGTTAAGGTGTGGTTTTGTAGGATCTGGAGGAGTGCAGCGCCCTCCTGTGGCCGTAATGTGAAGTACAGGTTCAGATTTTTGTTGTAGAAAAATCAGTGAATGTCCACCTGCAGGAAAACGGTTGAAAGTAGATTTTAATGATGAATGAAATGACACGTTTAAGAAATATTATGAGACATTAAAGCAAATAATTTAAGAATTTATATGTGTGAAAAAACCAGAAGAAGAAGTGTTTTCTTTGGTTGAACTTATTGTTAATCGTTTTTAAATCTTTTGCATCTTTGACTCAATAATCGTAACAGCTATTAAGCACAGTGATCAATCCTGTAGATAAATAACACATGCTTTTTAACAGTCCACTGATACATCAATATTATAATGATACTTCAATATTTAAGCTCTAAAGAGGTAACACGACAAGGTAAAAGGCAGAAGAGGCAAAATAATCTGTGTTTTGTCTTATCGTCTAATTATTTCATGCAATTTTTCAAACAAATATTAGGAAAACTTCAAATTTTCTCATTGTACTCCTTGTAATATGTAGAACTTTAAAATAATGAGCTTTTCTTTCAATTTAAAGTGACACGCTACTTCAGACGTGTCCATGCATAACCTCCTGGTGCTTTTAGGATTTTTAGAAAAGATGTAGTTCTGTTAATCAGCTCCAGTAAAATGACACAGAGATGACGGATATACTGTAGGCTGTGTAAAAACAAATGCAGAATATAAAACATTTTTAAAAACACAAGACAAACATGGATATCTTCATATTCTTTCAATCTAAGATTATTTTTAGTAAAACGTACAAGCTGTGTAGGTCTAATTATATTTTATTTTTGAGATGGTTGAATTAATGTTGTTCAAAAAAGTAAAATACATATATTATTATACTATTATACTTTATTCTACTATTAACATAGCCTATATCATGTACAATATGTACACATATTTGAATTCATTCTGTATTCATTTATTAGTATAAAACATTACTTCTACTACAGTAAAAAGCGCATATATAGGGGTTTACCAGAAACTATTCACAGTAAGGCAAAAATATGTTATTTTAAAATCAAAATGTTCATCAATATTTCAATTTACATAAGAGCACACAGACATAAAACATAAACTATTTAAAGTGCCAAAAATAAGTTATATAAAAGTTAAATACATTTAATATTTAATTTAATTGGACTTTTTTTACATAGTAATGTATTAAAAACACAGGATCTTTGCCTTTAAACCCGGTAGCCTCTGTAGACTTCATTACCCACAGTGCATCGCGCGTGTGTGTGTCATCAAAACAGGAAGTGTGACAGACAGGGGCGATGAGAGTGTTTGAGCACAACAGGAAAATATGAGCGGACTGTAAATCGGAGAGGGACGGTTCTCCTGTCGGCCAGCGCCCATGGCCCGCTCTCAGGACCTCCACACCCCGGCGAGGAGCTCCTAAAGCCGCCGCCAGAGGCTTCTTCTTCCCCGCGGTTCATCGCTGGTGATCCGTTCACCTATGATGGAACGGGCGATGGAGCAGCTAAACGTACAGCTCAGCCGGCTGACCCGCTCCCTCCGCCGGGCCAGAACCGTGGAACTCCCGGAAGGTGAGGAGCCGGAGGGGGGGGGGGGGGGTGTTAACGTTTAAATACGGTTTACGTTATAATACGGTTATATTAAAGTTCAGAACAGCCTGCCCCGGCCTCTGTATACAAACACAGAGATTATTAAACAGAGAAGGTTCAGTCTGCTGTGTTTAATCATAACACTGACTGACTGACTGACTGACTGACTGACTGACTGACAGCAGGCACAGGTCCAGTGTTTGGTATCTCAGTCTGACTCATCATATGAGATCTTATCCCAACATGTATAGCCTGCAGTAAGTCATAAAAATGTAAGGTAACAAATTAGTTTTTTTTAAAAATCTTAGTCATATAAAAACTGTTTAAAATAAAGACAATGACTGTTTGCTTTTAGATGATCTTTGTGGTCTTCAGCATTCAGATGTTTTTGGATATTTATGTTCCTGTTGTGTTTGTTTCTCTGCAGATAATGAGACTGCAGTATACACACTGATGCCAATGGTGATGGCTGACCAGCACAGGTGAGCATCAAGCCAACAACAACAACAACAACAACAACACAGGTGGTGTGTTAGTGCTGACACTTCTGTGGTGAGGCAGAAAGCATAAAGTGTTTACATGTTTTAACAGAAGCATCATGGGTCCACATGCCTGCAGTCAGAGAAGTGTGTGTGTTTGCGTTTTTGTGTGTGTGTGTGTGTGTGTTGTTGTCTAAAGTACAAATCGTTGTTTCTTCTCTGTCAAAGGTCGGTTTCAGAGCTTCTACTCAACTCCAAGTTTGATGTGAACTACGCCTTCGGTCGGGTGAAGAGAAGTCTGCTGCACATCGCTGCTAAGTAAGTAAACAAAGCGGGTGTTTCCCCCCGCTCCCCCCCCCCCCCCCCCCCCCTCCCCCCGGTTCTTCTGGATTTCTGTGAACACAGCGATCGCACTCTGACCTGATGTGGAACAAAACAATTGAGCGGAGAACGCCTGATAGGGGAGATCTCCGCTCACTTTCAGTCGAAGCTTTTGAGCGGTTCGTTTGCAGTCTCAGCAGATTGTTGTTCAACATGATCGAGGTTTCTGCCTCTTACAGGACGTTTTTTCCTCTCCACTGTTACTTTTCTAAATGTAGCTTAGTGGTCATGAGGGATTCATGTTGGGTCTTTGTAGATAATATAACCATGGGGGACTTCTCTCCTGTCTGTATTGGTACCACCATGGTGCTGGGAGAGTCCCTACTCTGAAGCAGGATCTAAAAAGATTCCTCTAAACGGGGTTCTAGGAACTAAAATTGACAGTTCCTGTGGTGCGGATTCACAAAAAAGGAAAAAGGAGGGGGGGGTTTTCCAACAGTTCCTAGATCAACAAAAAAGTTCCTACAGTCCGATAAAGCCTAATGAGTTAGGGTCTTTACCCATTACTCACCGCCTCAGGACTCAGAGCGCCACAGGACGCGACGACATCGAGCCTCTTGGTTCAACAAAGTCGTTTAGGAGAATTCATATCCAGCAGGTGAACGAGGAGAATGTTTCCTTCTCATCACTGTTGGAGAAGCTGGTCTCATAACTTTACATGTCGCTGTCGGAGTTTCTCTGCCAAACACTGGTGTTACGGTTTAAAGAGCTACCGTGTTAACTGGCGACCTGCAGCTAAATGATAACAGCAAGAATGCCTCATATACATTATTTATCAAAATGAACTTATCAGGTGTGTATTTAAAGAGGTCATATTATGCCCTTTTTGGGGTTCGTATATTTAATCTATGTTCCTACTTTTGTACGTTCACAATAGCTAAAGTCTGAAAAAAGTGTCTGTTTTCATGTACTGCTCCTCCTCGCTCCCTCTCCGCTCTGAGTCCGTCAGCTGCACTCTGTTGAGCCCACACTGTTAGACCCCACGTGAGCCAAGTCTGCTCTGATTGGTGTGCCGATCCCCTCTGTCGTTATTGGTCAGTTGCTCAGCACGCTTCTCGTGAATTTGACCTCCTCACTGCTGCATGTCAGCCCACGGTTCATCTGGTCGGTAGGTTAACTAGCTAACAAGCGTCTCGGAGGCGTCCCACAATGCAAAGTGCGACTACTACGCATGACATTTGTTTACCCACAGCCCTGCCTAGGGGTGTGCTTCGGCCTGCGGTACATTATTGCAGTGTGGACATGAAACCGACCCGAGTGAAATATAGAAATATGTATCACCTTCTCATCTGAGACGGGACAAAGCAAACGAGTCCCTAGGTGTGAAACTGACCCAACTGTTCACTCTCTAAAGCTCCTGTCACAACCAAACAGAATGAAATGAGTACTGAGAGCTGAAGAGAGGCTCAGCACAAAGACGGGCTGTTTCTCCACAGTTATTTTTAATGTCTTCATCTGTAGCTGCAGCGAAAGGTGTCGGATGAGGCGTAAAAAACTGCACCATGTCGGAACAGCCTTTGTTTACACATTCAACAGCAAAGACTCCCAGAGAGTGATGCGTTTAAGTGTTAAAAGAAAGAAGAGTATTGTAACACTATGAGAGTTTTAAAATGGGTCAACTTTCAAAATAATCGTTCCTTTATATCATAAATTTAACTGATAAATCAGATGCATTGTCCCGCTATCGTTAGCCTGATGCTACATTAAAATGAATTGTTGAGTGAGTGAATGAGTTGACATGCATCCTCCTGTTTCTCCTGTGTTCTCTCTCTCTCTGCCCAGCTGTGGATCTGTGGAGTGTCTGGTTCTCCTGCTGAAGAGAGGCGCTAACCCAAACTATCAGGACATCTCAGGCTGCACCCCTCTGCACCTCGCTGCCAGGAACGGGTACGAGCCTCACACACTCACTCTGCTTACCTGTAGCCGAGGTTTTCACTTTGTGTTCACAAGCTCTTTTGTCCGGATGTATGAACAAACAAACTTTTACTTTTATCTGATAATTTAATCATTTACTTTTGTGTGGAAACAAAACACATGTTCACTCACAGACGTGCTCTGCAGGGGGGGTTGGCGTCCAACGAACATGTTCAATGCATTTCCTTCCTGAGAGGAAATGATAGGAAGGAAAGACAAACTTTAAAAACAGCATAACTCCCCATTCCCCCGCTGGCCTGCACTCACACTGCTCCAGGACTAACCGGGCCTGAGCACGGTTACTTCTTGTACATAACTTCCTCATACAACACATGCATGGTCTTTGTGTGATCGTGAAGCTTGCTTCTTAATTTTCAGACTCGAAAGTTTAAAAAAAAAAAGAATAAAAGGGACAAGCGGTCGAGTCATCGTCCGCACATCAGAGAACAACACAGAGAACATGACGGCTACTGTACTGACTTTGTGTCTTATGTTGAGTCATGTTAGTCAGAACAGGATTTCTTCATCATGAAGTCTGTCCACGTTGTGTACCTGCTCGCTCCAGCTCGTGCATGAACTGTACCGTGCTGAAGCTCACGTCTTCAAAGCGGAGGAAGTGTAGATCAGAGCACTCACACTGGTCAAACAAACTGGACAAACTGTGTGTGTGTGTTTGTGTGATTGTGTGAGATATAGTGTGTGTGTGTTGTGAGAGAGTGTGTGTGAGTGTGTACCAACCCCTCCTCTACATCTCCCTCCTCTCTGCACACCTGAGTGCAGGGAGGAGGGAGAACCAGGAAGAGAGAACACTGATAACTTGTAGTCTGTAATAACCTCGGCTGATCCTGATCCTGATCCTGATCCTGATCCTGAACACTTTGTTCCATCAGACAGAAGAAGTGCATGGGCAGACTGCTGGAATATAACGCTGACGTCAACATCTGCAACAACGAGGGTCTGACTGCTGTGAGTTTCCTGTAATCCTCTGACTGTATTTCAATTATTCATAAATAAATAAAGGATCGTTTTCAGTAACACTGACCGTCCCTGTGTGAACCCGCGCTGCAGATCCACTGGCTGGCGGTGAACGGCCGGACGGAGCTCCTCCATGATCTGGTCCAGCACGTGACCAACGTGGACGTGGAGGACGCCATGGGGCAGACGGCTCTGCATGTCGCCTGTCAGAACGGACACAAAACAGTGAGCCTATTTATAAATAATATTCTTTATTTGTAAAGCACCTTTCATGTGGAGGAAGCAGGAAGTAGCATGGAGCTAAGGACTCACAGCTTTTAACGAGGAAAGAGTGCAAAATAACGAGAAGATGGAGAGGGAAACCTTTTCTGTTTTTAAGATAATTAGGCTGAAAATCATTCTACACAGAGGGCCCCATGTTGGTGACCTTAACCCTCAGGCATCAGCTTAATTTACTACCCTTTTAAGTCAAAGGGTTCCTGATAATTATTCAATATTTGGTAGTTTTGAGCAGGGCTGAAGTTGTTTAAGAGATTTATGCAGAAAAAATTAGAAAAAAATATCAATCTGTTCTATTTTTATATCAGTTTTTTGTAAATTGGACATTTTCGCCCTCCAATGTCCAAACAGGGAACTACATTTTAAATCTGATGCTACACAAAAACTAACAATGCATCAAAGTCAATATTTTGGATAATCTTTGACATATCCAAGACTGGTTTAAAAAGAAATCCTCCAGCCACCAAATATTTGTTTTATGGAAAAGAACTAATTTTTAGTTTGTTTTTTTCTTAAATAACAACAGTGACATCAAGTAATCAAACTGGCATTTAAAGGGTTAAATTCCTAAAAATGATTGAATGTTTTGGTAGTTTTGAGCAGGGCTGAAGTTGTTTAAGAGATTTACGCAGAAAAAAGTAGAAAAAAAATATCAATCTGTTCTATTTTTATTGCAGTTTTTTGTAAATTGGACATTTTTGTCCTTAGTGACTTAAGAGGGTCGTAAACATGTTTCAGTGTTCTATTGATCTGTTAAAAAAAATAAAATGTGCATTCCAAAATTCGTCAAGAGAGACTTTCTTACAAAAAATGTGTGCCATATGCACTAACAGACAAAATGATGGACAGATGAAGAGGAAATATTTGACCAAATGGACAAAAATGTCCATAGTGATGCATGAGGGTTAACGTGCCCCATCCTGTTGTCACAGTGAAATATGATCACTGGATCAGAGTCCTGCTCTGAATCAGATTTCCTCTTGTAGACGTCTGAAGAGTTTCTTTAGATCTTTAAATAATCATCTTCAGTTGTTGTCTGATATGCAGTGTGTGTCATGGGATGTATGCTCCAGTATGTGATGTGAGTGTGTTTTTAATTTCTCCTCAGACGGTGTTGTGTCTTCTGGACAGCGGCGCCGACATCAACCGGCCGAACGTCTCTGGAGCCACGCCCCTTTACTTTGCCTGCAGGTGAGGTCATCATTACAGAGTCACTGTTGCTATGTGGTCTCACATCATCGCATGTCATCTTTGTCCATGTTGGATTTTCATTTCTTACTGTCTGACAACATTTCACAGAGGATGATTACAGAGCTTGAACTTTAAAAACAAAATAGAGGGAGGAGATTACATGAGCAGGTCGGAGCTCACAGACTGGTTATGATGCAGACAAAGACTCTCAACACTACGGCTCCCAAAGATAAACTTATTTATTTGCTATGTGCATTAAGAAACCGACCGGGCTCTTGGTCAGGTGCTGTACTAAAAGCAGGTTCAGGTGTTATTTATCACACTCTTGATGGGCGTGGAAATCAAAATCGAGCAAATTCGATGGAGCTTCTAAAACAGCCTCGTCCTGCTCCAGGAACCTGGAATGAATCACAGACTAATAAGTAATTAATTCACAGACTGGGACACCCATATTACACCGTCTCAGAATCAATATGAAAGTACAAAGACATGATGACGGCTCGGCTTAGTGACGGCACTTTGACGAGAAAAACACTCTGAAACAGGCTGATGACTGAGCTACACCAGCACACAGATTTACTTTATGTTAATGAAAAAAAAATGCTCAAATTCAGCAAAGAACAGCCGTTACATCGCTCTCTTCAAAACACCAGACTGTTGACAAAAACAGCAATCTCACCTGACTGAACATGCACGCTGCTTGCTACTTTTTTTTTTTGTTTTTTTAAAAGTTAGTTTGTGTTTTTGTGTATTATTCAAAGATTGTGTTGATGCAAAAACAACGTCATCAAACCCACAGATGTAACTCGCACGAGGCAAGCAGCTCACATGTTCTGTGAGGTCACATTCATGTTTTTTTTTATCAATGGTGTCTTTGAAGGGACAGCTGTTTCTGGTTAAAAGATCAAATCATCTTCCTCTCCACAGAACAGTCTCTCTGTCTCTCTCTCTCTCTCTCTCTCTCTCTCTCTCTCTGTCTCTCTCTGTCTCTCTCTCTCTCTCTCTGTCTCTCTCTCTCTCTCTCTCTGTCTCTGTCTCTCTCTCTCTCTCTCTCTGTCTCTCTCTCTCTGTCTCTGTCTCTCTCTCTCTCTCTCTCTCTCTCTGTCTCTCTCTCTCTCTCTCTGTCTCTCTCTCTCTCTCTCTGTCTCTCTCTCTGTCTCTCTGTCTCTCTCTCTCTCTCTCTCTCTCTCTCTCTGTCTCTCTCTCTCTCTCTCTCTGTCTCTCTGTCTCTCTCTCTCTCTCTCTCTCTGTCTCTCTCTCTCTCTCTCTGTCTCTCTCTCTGTCTCTCTGTCTCTCTCTCTCTCTCTCTCTCTCTCTCTCTCTCTCTGTCTCTCTCTCTCTCTCTCTGTCTCTCTCTCTCTGTCTCTCTCTCTCTCTCTCTCTCTGTCGGGATCCTTTCAGTAAAGTTCAGTCTAAGCCCGTCAGGGACAAAAACAACAACTCGATCTTTCCAGAAATATGCTGCATCCAGTGTTGGGTAACCCCGCTTTTAAAAGTAACTCATCGCTTTACCAGATAACTGCCATAAAAAAGAAACTCATTAGGAGTTACAGCTCAACGTACTGAGAAACGTAATTCTCCTCTTGGGCTCCCGTAGTTCACATCCCCCCTTCCTTTACTTCCTGCAGAAACACAAACAACAACAACATGGCTGCCAGCATTTTATATCAACATATTCAAAGTTACTAATTCACAGATCTCCTGATAAAGCTTTTCATATCATTGCCTTTTTATTTGACGTTTATTATTTTATCTCTTCATCTGCATTTTGTTGTGTTTTTTCTGCAGTCACGGTCAAAGAGACACGGCTCAGATTCTGCTCTCTCGAGGAGCCAAATACCTCGCCGACAAGAACGGCATCACTCCTCTGGATCTCTGCGTGCAGGTGAGCCCTCAGCCCCCCGCGTTACCATAGCGATATATAGTTATCATTTACGCTGATCACATATGATTACCGTGTGTGTGTGTGTGTGTGTGTGTGTGTGTGTGTGTGTGTGTGTGTGTGTGTGTGTGTGTGTGTGTGTGTGTGTGTGTGTGTGTGTGTGTGTGTGTGTGTGTGTGTGTGTGTGTGTGTGTGTGTGTGTGTGTGTGTGTGTGTGTGTGTGTGTGTCTGTGTGTCTGTGTGTCTGTGTGTGTGTGTGTGTGTCTCTTCAGGGAGGATACGGGGAGACCTGTGAGATCCTGATCCAGCATCACAGCAGACTGTTCCAGAGTCTGATCCAGATGACGCAGAACGATGACATCAAAGAGAACATGGTACGACCCAGCTAAGATACTTTTTAAATCCTAATTATAGTGTTGTTGTTGTTGGTATTCTGTGTGAGGCGACTCAAAGCTGCAGTAAGTAGGCATTATGCTGACTTCACATAAAAACAGGAAGCAGCAGCAGCAACAACAACTGGGAGGTTTTTCAAATTAAAAGTTTTAAACTGAAGTGTAAGAATTTAATCACATAGAAGGAGCTGTTCTCATCTCGTCTGAACGTCGTCATGGAGACGGTTTGTGTAAATTTTTAGCTTGAACGTCTTCAAAGTGAGACTTTGCGAGGCTGAGAATGTTTAAAGTGTCTTGAGTCTTAATTTTTTAACCAAAAGTTGCTGCGAGCGAGAGAGATGCAGAAACAGCTGTGGTCCATTAAAATTCACAGGATGGCAAATACTAAATGCTGAGTCTTTTTTTTTTCTCTCGTAAAGATCAAAAAGTTATGTCTCTTGTAGGTGTGTCTCTTACAAATCATTTCATGAACACCTACACACTTAAATCTTAATGAACTTGATGATATTTAAAATGGTTTTGATGCTGATTAGAACTCTGAAGAGCAGCTGTCGATGTTAAGCTTTGCCTCTGGTCACTTCCTGTCAGCACCTCTAATAATAATAATAATAATAATACATTTTATTTATAAGCGCCTTTCAAGACACGCAAGGACACTGTACAACAATCAACATTTTAAAAACAGCGATGGATAAAAAAAAAAAAAAGCATACAATAAAGAAATGAAATGTAGGACAGTGTAATTGCAGTTTAAAATGTTAGAGTGAGGAGGAGATCTTGAACAGATGGGTTTTGAGTCTGGATTTGAAGATGGGGAGAGAGTCAATGTTGCGAATGTCAGGTGGCAGAGAGTTCCAGAGCAGCTGAAAGCTCCGCCCCCCCATGGTGCTGAGGCGGGCAGAGGGCACGGTGAGGTGGATGGAGGAGGAGGATCTTAGGGAGCGGGCTGAAGTGGCGATGTGAAGGAGGTCAGACAGATATGGAGGGGGCGAGGTTGTGGATGGCCTTGAAGGTGTACAGGAGGAGTTTGAAGACGATTCTTTGCTTCACCGGGAGCCAGTGGAGTCGCTGTAGGATGGGGGTGATGTGATGGTACGAGGGGGTTTTGGTGACAATACGGGCAGCAGAGTACACCTCTGGTCACTTCCTGTCGTTGTCTCCTCCCCTCTGGATCCTCGCTTGTGTTGTTCTTACTCTCTGATGTAAGACTCTTTGGATAAGAGCGTCTGATAAATAAATTATAGAATCGTACAAACAGACAGAGAGCAGAGGAGGAGACTGTCTAATTTGCACAAAAGCATTGAAACGATCAATACTTAAAAAACTGTGTGTGTCTGTGTGTGTGTGTGTGTGTGTGTGTGTGTGTGTGTGTGTGTGTGTGTGTGTGTGTGTGTGTGTGTGTGTGTGTGTGTGTGTGTGTGTGTGTGTGTGTGTGTGTGTGTGTGTGTGTGTGTGTGTGTGTGTGTGTGTGTGTGTGTGTGTGTGTGTGTATATGTGTGTGTGTGTGTGTATATGTGTGTGTGTGTAGCTCAGACAGGTCTTCGAGCATGTGTCTCAGCAGAGCGACGGTCACTATCAGAGGATCCTGACCAGTCTCGCTGAAGTCGCCACGACCAACGGACACAAACTGCTCAGGTAGGATTTCACATTTCTGCTTTCTTTTTCTCTTCTTTATGAAAATTAATAACATGAAGCTGACTGCAGCAGCTCACAGGAATGATCCCCCCGCTGTCTGCTGCCCCCCCCCCCCCCCCCCGACCTCTGTCTCTGAAATCTCTGCACACAACAATCACAAATGTCTACAGCTTCCAATTCCTGCCTCATGTTGTTGCATTAAGCGCTGATTTTCAAATAGTTGAAGGTATAATTTCCTCGTCCCTCCTCAGCCTGTCCAGCAGTTTCGAGGCACAGATGAAGAGTCTGCTGAGAATCGTTCGCATTTTCTGCCACGTGTTCCGCCTGGGGCCGTCGTCCCCGAGCAACGGCAACGACATGGGCTACAACGGCAACAAGACGCCTCGCAGCCAGGTCTTTAAGGTCAGTATATAAACACCTGAAGGCGTTTTATGAAGCTCTGAGGACGCTGCTTTAGAGGTAGGGATGTTTTTGTGCTGTTTGTAAATTTGTGAAGTCGTCATTCACACCCTAATTCCATTTCTCAAACCAAAACCATGTGTAAAACTTTGATTTGATCTTTGAGAAACATGAAATCATATCCGTTAAATCTGAGTCGACGTCGACTTTTTGAATCCCTCAGAAGAGCAGGATCTGTTTTTATAACGATGGCGCTCTCAGTGACATCACAGCACGTCTTGTACTTCCTGTACGCTGCATGTAAAGGAATTAAAATCTGCTTATGTCAGTAAAACTGTAAAATCCTGATTGTTAATGGATACTGCGCCTTTAAAAATCAACCAAGTGTCACAAAACATAAAATCCTCAAACAACAGTGAACCAATATTTATTTTATAAACTGAATCAAAACTCATAATCAACAATAAAACTTTAAAATCACTAATCTGCTTTTCTTACTGTGATGTATTTTATTAGACCGCTTTGTTTCCTCTCAACGTTTATGATATTCATTTATACCGACAGTGCTGAACAATTTATAACTTTAAAGGAAGAATGTGCATCATTTTAATCATAAATAAATCATAAAGTCTGTCCTGTGTAAATGTGTCTCTGAGTCATGACTGTCTACAATGAGGGAGAAGCTCGAGTCCCGCTGGCTGTGTTGTTGTCAGAGCCGTGTTTACATGGACGGGACGGCCGGCTCCTCCCCTTGTGTATAAAAGCTGTTTTAGTCAAGAACTAGAGAGAAGAAGAAGAACATACTCACTGATTATTTGGATGTTAGTAAGAGTTTTTAGATCACGCTCATTCTGTGTCAGTTTACATGAAATGTGAAGCTACGAGCTAACTAAAGAGCGCTAACATTAGCATGCTAACACAACAATGTGAAGCTACGAGCTAACTAAAGAGCGCTAACATTAGCATGCTAACACAACAATGTGAAGCTACGAGCTAACTAAAGAGCGCTAACATTAGCATGCTAACACAACAATGTGAAGCTATGAGCTAACTAAAGAGCGCTAACATTAGCATGCTAACACAACAATGTGAAGCTACGAGCTAACTAAAGAGCGCTAACATTAGCATGCTAACACAACAATGTGAAGCTACGAGCTAACTAAAGAGCGCTAACATTAGCATGCTAACACAACAAAGCAGGACACAGGTGATCGCAGCTCGAGCAAAGGACAATTTTGTCTGACGATTGCGCTTAGTTCTTAATCATCGTGCGCTCCAATTCGATAACTCCTTCCTGTGAAGGCGAGTGGAGAGGTGTTGGAGGTGTGGCCAAAAAGCAGTTTGTTTTGGTTTCATGCTGCTGCTCTTAACATCACTTCATATGCTTTACTCGCGCGTCACATTCATTGTAGACAGTCATGACTCAGAGCGATATTTTCAGTGTGTACTTGATTTCTGATGTCTTTATGTGTAACATGCTGCCTTTAAGGAGATTAATTTAAAGTACGAGTGGTTTTCAGAACTGCATTAAAAGTATTCATACGGTGATATTTATACCGAGATAGCCTCTGTGGCACAAATTATTAAATGAGCAAATAAATCAAATATGAAATGAAATAAAATTCTGAGGGAACGGACAAATCTATGTAGCTAATTAGCATGCTAACAAACTTGTTAGTGGTGAATATTGTGACCTTCATTTAAAGTGTTACCAAACTTTTCAACAGAATCATTAAAAACACAACATCCTATGACCAAAGTGTGGATGACTGCGTTATTATTTCTGTCTTGATGTCGTGATTTAGCACGGTGACGCCTTCAACGAATGAACAACACAACAACGCTAAAGACAAAAAAATCTCAGCTGTCGGAGGCCTACGCTTCTAGAGTTTAAAAAATACTTGATGCTTTATCCTGAGATGTTTGATAAGAACAGTTTGCACATGAAGACGTATCAGCCTGTATGCATGATTCCCTGCAGTGAGATAACTGGTTGTGATTCCGTTGGTTGCAGATGTGTGTGTCACAGAAGGAGGTTAAGATGGTCCAAAAAGACGACTGTCCCTGGGCAGGTTCTGCCTTCCTAGATGTGAGCTTATAGACATTTTTAAGATTTGCAGTGAATCAAAAAAAAACTACTTCTGTATGTAAAGTACAGACGGGTGACAAATCAAAGTGAGGGGATCTGGAGGTCGTGTTAAGATCTCAACACAGCAGAACACCGATGAGAGAATTTGTAAAAGAGAGCGCTCTCCACCTCCAACATTTAAAACACCAAATTGAGGGAGTGTAAATTTTCTATTTGTGTGTCTATCCCTCAGCTGGAGTCCAGAGACGAGTAGAATCAGTGCTGAGGAACACTAAAGTAGTTCATGTTGTTTTTTCCTTTAATTTGTCACCCGTCTGTTCATGGACATGTTGGGATTTGGGTAATATGATCTCTGGAGCCCCTCTGCAATCTTTCCTTTACATTTATTTCAACTTCTTCTAATTAATCAATACTGGGGGCCCTTTAGATGGACTTGGATCTAAACAGTTCTGTTAAAATGTTACCTACTGTTTAAAGATGTTGTTATCTATGGCAACATGTTACAGCAAATTGCTCCTGTTTTGATTTAAGTTTCCCTTTAAAGGTCACATATCTAAAATCCACGTCACCATGTTCCTCTAACTCTAATATGTGTCTCTAGTTGGTCTACAAACCCCCCAATGATGAGAAAAGTCCATCCTCTCTGTCTTTTCCCTGCTCCACTTTTCAGAAAATGTGTGCTCAAACAGGCCGTTTGGAGATTTTCCCTTCATGACATCACAAAGGGCAGTAGCCCCTCCCCCAGGTGGGTGACACTCCCACATCTAGGTGTTTGTTCTGCCCTCTGAGTCTGCCTTCTCACTGTAAACAATAGGACATGGAGCGAGAAAGCACCGAGTACACCCATGTCCTTCCAGAGAGTGGGCGTGGTCAGACACAGCTCATTTACATATTTAAAGGTACAGACACAGAAACAGCCTGTTCTGAGCAGGGCTGAAATAGAGGGGTTTATAGACATGATCAAATACAGGATCAGAGTGGATTTAGAACAAGAAACTTCACACACATGTTTTGAGGAGCTCTGAGACTTATTTAAACTGATTGAAGAGGAGGAGGATATGTGACCTTTAATTTAACCCCACTCTAAATCCTCCACTGTTTTATGGTCTAGGTGACTCTAATGTGACACTACTTTACTAAATGAACATCCTTCAGTATTGAAGGAAACATGAAACTAAAGATTGAGAAACTAAACTAATGAGGGGGAATAAATAAGCTGAGAAGTGGCCTCAGCAAGTCTAATTATTAAAAAACAATCTTTGCAAAGAGACATAAGGCCCGCATTTTCATCAAAGCCTTCTCTCTCTAGCTTCTGTTTCAAGTCAAATTATATTTTTCACTGTTACAAGCTGTGCAAACAGTATTCTACTTACCTTCAGTCTAAAGACAAGGAAGTGAAATGTATCTGGAAATCTCAAATTCTACTAAAATCAAAAAACAAACACATGAATGTTATAAGCAAAATAGAAAGAAAAGCAAGGAAGGAAATAATAAAAATTTAGATTAATAAATCCTGTTTAAGCAAACATCTGGGCTGTTTGAAACAAAATAATACCATATGATACAGCAGAGTCATTACCATATGATACGATATCATACACTGAGATAACAAACGTTACACGTAACGATACATTACAATAAGGGTCATTAATCGCTGTATTTTAGTAGTTAATCGTGATTAATCACATTTTTAGTCGCATGTTTGAGATTCCATTATTTTGCATTTAAAAATGTTATTAGGCTTTTATTTTGAAATTGAAATCAAACATTTGACTTTTTAACTTTCCTCTTTTGCTGTTTTCATCAAGTTTTCGTAATGAGTTCCTTTTTCCCGTTGTTGATTTAATGTGATAACCTTTGATCAACCGGAAGTTCCTTAATTTCAAAATAAAAGCAGGGTTCTATTCAAACAAGAAGTAAGACCCTCAGTCTAAAGACAGTACAAAAGTTCAAAAATGTTTTAAAATGCATAATAATGGAATTTCACACATGCAGTTCAAAATCTGATAAATCGCAATGATCAAGTCAGAGATTATATGTGATTTAAAAAACAAATCTTCTAGTTAAATTAAATCTGAAACATCAAATTGTACAAAAGGACAAAATAAATACGTTAAGATTGATATTTAACTGATGCGTGAGATTTAAAGACTCCTTTTAATGCAACGTCGTCATTTTTAATTTCCCGTTATTTTCTCTTTACATTTCAGCCCTTCTGATTTCTTTTTATTCCCTCATAACCTTCATTTCTCTTTCACTGCTCTTTGGGCTTTTATTTTCTATTCTCTGTTTTCACTGCTTCTATTGTTTGTGTTCATTTCACTGTTTTTATGTTTTTACTGCTTATTCATTTAATGCTTCATTTGTCTATTATCTTATTTTATAGCTTTTTCCCCTCTATAATGTTTCATCTCCTCTTATTGTTGTACTTCCTGTTGTTTTCATCTCCTCTTATTGTTGTACTTCCTGTTGTTTTCATCTCTTTTGATTACTCATATCTTCTCACACTTTTGGTCCTCCTGGTCTTAAAGTCTGTAGCTTGCTTTCTGCGTTGCTCTGATGATGTTTTGGGGTTTTTATGTTGGTCGGGTCTCGGTCTCGATTCTTTAGTGCTAAGAGTTATTTTGTTGTACTTTGTGTTTTTATCTTTGATTCTGTTGTATGTCTCTGCACGTAGGTCAAAGCACTTTGTAAAATCGTGTTTTCAAAAGTGCTACACAGATAAATGTATTATTATTATTATTATTATAAAACACTGATTCAAACAACAAGATGCAATCCTTCACAGTTTGATCTGATACGACACAATACAATTCTACATGATACGATATGATAAGAGATGATATACTGTAATATACCGTATTATTTGCTACAACATGCTTGTTTTGTCACAGTGGAGGAATTTGAACGTTGCACACATACGAGCGTCTCCACGGTATTTATTTATAAAAAAATGTAAATCAAACATGTTAACAAACCATCACATACTCCACAGATAACACATTCTGCACATGTTCATACTGAAATCTGACTGAAGCCAAGAAATCTCGATCGTATTCTCTGAATTTGACCTTCAAATTGAAGTGAATTCTTCACTTTGTTTTCACGTTTTATTTTGAAATGGTCTAAACTGGATTCAATGTTAAACCTGCTCGGTCACTTCTCTCTTGTTAAGCCTCTCTCTCTCTCTCTCTCTCTCTCTCTCTCTCTCTCTCTCTCTCTCTCTCTCTCTCTCTCTCTCTCTCTCTCTCTTCGTTTTTGTTTTGAATTCCACCCTTCCTCTCCCCCCCGCTCTCCGTCTCTCTGCAGCCGCTGGAGCTGCTGTGGCACTCCCTGGACGAGTGGCTGGTGCTCATCTCCACAGAGCTGGACAGGAACAGGAAGAACCCGTCCTCCTCCTCCTCCAGCAGCGAGATCGCCTCCCTGCTCCTCAAACAGCGGGAGGCCGACCCCTCGGCCTCGGCCTCGGCCTCGGCGCCGAAGCTCCCGTCCCTGCTGGACCCTCAGATCGTCATGGAAACAGAGGTGTACCCCGACGGGGAGGACGTGATCTCCATGACGGCCAATCGTCTCAGTGCGGTGATCCAGGCCTTCTACATGTGCTGCTCCTGCCAGATGCCACAAGGGTCAGATCTCATACTGTTTGGTTACCACGGCAACAAAAATAGAAGTAGTTGGCAAACTATAATTGGGTGTTTTCTTGTGTTGTTTTTAGTTTTTCAAGGTTTATTTTGGGGCTTTTTAGGCGTTTATTAGAGAGACAGAAGAGTGGGTAGAGTCAGGAATCAGGCAGAGAGAAGGAACAGGTCGGACTCGAACCCGGGCCACCCTGGTGAAGCACTACAGCCTCCTTACATGGGGCGTGTGCGCTAACCAGTAGGCTACCGGCACCCCCACTTTCTTGTTTTTAAATACCTTGTTTTTTAAGGAGGTGTTAGCACATCCAGCTATCTCATAAGGTTGACAAACGATTACTTGAAAAGAAGGAAATCCTGCACACTACTCCTGTTAAGTATCACCAATTAATTAGAAAAATCACAAAGTTTTGGTGCATCTGAACCTTTGTCAATTGTGTTCTCAAACAATTCCCCACCATGGTCTTAAGTAGTTATTTTAAGCAGATTTCTGCAAACTGTCTAGATTGCACAAATGCATCGGCAACATTTCATTACCAAAGTGTTTCCAATGTATCAGAATCATAACTGAAAAATGTGCATTTGACACAAAAGCATAGTTTATTATTTTGGGGGGTGAATGATATGCTTGTCTGGTGGATTTTTTTCATCTGGCTGCAGCCTCGACCAGCGAGTCAAAAAGTAAATATCGGACCCCGCGTTCAGGGCTAATCCAGACCCCCGGGGCTCAGATTGTAAAATAAGGAACAGCCCTTAAAGATGTGACAGCTTCTTATGTTATGATTGAAGTTAGACAGCAGACATAAGAACATAGACTTTGAAAAGCTAAACAGTGAGAAGTGAACCTCCTTCCTCGTACAGAAACACCAGAGTTAACCGTGAACTCACCTCCATACCTGGATACCATCCTGACTTCATAGTGCGACCCCCCCAGGTGTTGCCGTGTTGACTGACGGTGTCTTTTCTGTTAAACCTACTCGATGGGAAGAAACTGATTTGAATCCTGTGTTGACAGAGAGACTACCACTCTTTGATCAGCTGAGGCTGCTGTTCCCTCAAGAGGAGAAACAATTAGAGATAAAAAACCTACTTCTTTAGAGACTCTCTACATCGATGTGCTGCATCAATAATATCACTTTTTACTCGTCTTTCTGTTTTCCTAAGTCTTCCACTGTGAGCCTCGTCTTCCTCCTATGTTTATCTCTCCCTCCCTCTTCAGGTCCTTAATGATTCACATTTAGATCTTTAGAGCTGTTTTTTTGACACAACAAGCAGACGGCAAAGAACTAGTGGAGACGAAGGCCGAGCTTTTGTCTTGGCCAAAAAGTTGCACTTGAACACACCGCAAAGACTCCAGCCGACGGCCAACCACCACGTTCGTTCTGCACGTGTGTGAGAGGAAATAACTCTCCATGCCAGCAGGGGGCGGTAGTCCGTTGTCATGATGCGAGAAGACCATTTTCACACCGCTGTCGGTCACCACTCGTATTATAGGTCGTCTACTAATGGAGAATAATGTCTGATAAAAAGTAGAAAATGGCGCTGGCGTTGTCAGCTCTTGGTCTTTTAGTGGAAAAAAGAAAAGAAGAGGAGGAGGAGACAAATAAGGAGAAACCGCACTAATGGGTGAAAGCATGGAGGCTACAGCGGCATGCTCAAGGGGCTTTCCTGAACCTGAGAGGAGAGCTGGAGAGAAATGAAACCTCCCAACAGCCAATCAGAGAGACTCCTTCAGATCGAAAGGAACGATTAAAGAAGTGAAGATGTTGTCACTGTTGTCCGTCTCTTCTCCTTCTCACTCGCTCCTCCTCTCTCTCCCCTCAGAATGACGTCCCCTCGTTTCATCGAGTTCGTCTGCAATCACGACGAGGTGCTGAAGTGTTTTGTAACCAGGTGAGTCAGCGTGGCTCGGCGCCCATCCTTCAGCCTCCTCACACACACACCGAGCCCCAGAGACGCTCACTATTGATCCACAAACTTCCCTCCACTTAGTTTGTTTCCACTTCTAACCTCTTTGTTCTCTCTCCCTTCCGCCTGTCTAGTTTCTCTTTTTTAACCTCTCTGCCTTTCTCCGTTTCAGGAATCCAAAGATCATCTTTAACCACTTCCACTTCCTGCTGGAGTGTCCTGAGCTGATGTCACGCTTCATGCATATCATAAAGGGACAGGTAAGACACGAGGAAATGTTTAATTTCCACCTGATGTGGAAACTTAATCAAGCTCGTGGTTTGCTCCATAACGTCTTTGTATAACATCTTCAGTATTTCAGAAACGCTGTGAGATCATAATTTTACATTTTGCACAATCTGACTCAAGGATGGACTGATTAGAAAACTCATGGCTGAAGACCAAAGTTTACTAAATCTTCATGTCCATTTGCAGTTCATTGAATGCAACATCTGCGCTAAAAATCAAAACTGTTTCAGTCTGAGAGAACAGAGCCGTCTGTGATCGATTAGTGGACAGTCTCTGGTTTGATTTTGGGGTTATGTATTCAGTCAGATAAAACAGTCAAGAGCTCAAAATTGTTGATTCTTTGATTTTTTTTTGATACCACATGTTTTCAAAGATTCCCCAAACCTCTCTTACTCCCTCAGCTCAGTGTGCACCATCGATCCTAGATAGATATCTCTCCCATTTCAAATCCTAACATTCAACTCTATAAGTCTAAATGATGGACCCTGCAGTGCGGCTAGTCAACCTAAATGATTGTGCCACAGATGGACATTCTGAAATGATTAACTCGCCTTTTGGCATCAGTGCAGTCTGCAAACTTCACAGTCATCTTTTAACCCAAAGCTCGTTTGAGTGAAAGAGAGAGCTGTGACTAGATTGCACAAATATGTTGCAAACAATTATGTGCAATTTAGTAAGAGTGCAGGAGTGTGCCTTCAACTTATGGTAAAGAAAAATAAGAAATTATTCAATATCGGGTACTAGAGCTGGGAATCTTTGGACGACTGACAAGTAGATTTGATTCTGATTCTTTGGGTCACCATTCGATTGAGAATCTATTTTTGATTCAAAACGATTCATGATTCAAAGTTTATTTTTGAATCAGTCCATACTTCAGGATCTACTCCAGTCGTCTGTGAGACTGGCTGAATTTATTGCTGCTCCATTTGGTATTCTACTGAGTTAAAGAGCTAGCCTTAGCAATTAGCAGAGAGTGACTCATTAGCTAAAAAAAAAAGTTGTTATGAATCTATTTAAACTCTCAGAAGATAAGAATATCGATTTTTACATAAATAGATTTTTACCACCTCTATCGGGTTCCCAGGGTTTCTATTTTCCTTCAAATCAAGAACTGATATCGTTGATTTTGACTTGAATCGTATTGAAGTTTAATATTTTGGTAACACAGTCAAACTGAGACTCTGTGGGAAAACCAAAGCATGAAAACGGAAACTGTTTTTTTGGCTGAGCATTTAAACCACAAGGTGATAATTCTAGTTAAATATTCTCACTCTTTTTTTCCCTCTCTAAGCGTATCCCGAGTCACTTCCTGCATATTTCAGCTCCCATAGTGAAACCGACCCTGCACTCCTCCTCCTCCTCCTGAAGTCGTTACCTGCCTCCTCGTCCTCTGCTCTGACGGCTCCTTCACAGTCGTCCGTGTTTCTTTATGTTTGTGGACTTTTATGGAAACGACTTTGAAAGTCCTCCGTCTTTCTCCTCGGGATCATTTAACAAAGTTACAACCAACGGCGATAACACTTGTCTTAAGTTCCATTTACACGGCTTCATAAATTTTAAGTGCGGCTCGTGCGTTGCGCGACCCGTCTCTCTCGCTCTCACTCGTCGCTCTTCACATTGGAGCTGCGGCGTTCGAGCCTCGTTACCTCGTGGATTATGGCTCGCCTGGGAGAAGGCCCGTGTTTTAATTACAGACTTTAACCTGTGAATTTGATTCCTTCTGCTGATTCGTCTCTCTGTACGCCCGCAGCCCCCCGGGGGAGGGAGGAGGAGGAGGAGGGGGAAGCGGTTCTCTCTCTCTTCCACGTTCATCCTTCACTCTACCTCCAACGCGCGCAGAACAAAGGCATATATTATGCAAATAGACCCCATGCCTCAGCTCGCTGTTACAGACGAGGGATTCTGCTCTGAAAGCTTTCCAAAGCCGTCTGTTGAAACTGAAAAAAAAACTCAGAGTGTGAGGAGTTGAAAGCACAAGCGAAGTGGTAATTAGTGCAGGGAAAGTGCTGCGCAGTGTGGGATGAAGTTCTTGTGTTTTTTTGTTTTTTTTTACCTCCTCAGCCCTTCAAGGATCGCTGTGAGTGGTTCTACGAGCATCTGCTGGCCGGCCAGCCCGACTCCGACATGGTTCACCGTCCGGTCAACGAGAACGACATCCTGCTCATCCACAGAGGTACACAACATGTCGGGCAGCACCGCTCAACGCTCGTACTGCTCATCATGTGTGGAGAGAACACGATGTCAGAGTCCGGTCACACATGTACTTTACAGCCAGATGTTGTGATCCTCTCTGAAAGCTTCAAATCCAAGCTGCTTCTTAAAGAGTGGAGTGGAAATAAAGTATTTAAAACCTTAGTTTTGTATACTTAGGGAGGCAGAAGCTCAGTCTGTAGGGAGGAGGGTTGGGAATTGGAGGGTTGCCGGTTCAAGTCCCTGTGCAGGCCAAGTCTGGAATTGGTCTGGTAGCTGGAGAGGTGCCGGGCAGTGTTAATCTCGTCAATGAAATAAATGACGAAAATATTCGTTAGTCAACTAAGACGATGACGAGATGAAACTCGATTTGATAAATAATATTACTTCATCGTCTAATTGATGAAAATGTGACAAAACAAAAACTACATTACAAGTGACTATTATCACTTGATAAAGAAGTGTTAAACCCCCTCAGCTGTTCTAAAATCATTGTAAACCATAGCAGACTTCATCAAAGGTGTGTGTGTGTGTGTGTGTGTGTGTGTGTGTGTGTGTGTGTGTGTGTGTGTGTGTGTGTGTGTGTGTGTGTGTGTGTGTGTGTGTGTGTGTGTGTGTGTGTGTGTGTGTGTGTGTGTGTGTGTGTGTGTGTGTGTGTGTGTGTGTGTAACAATGGAGTCTGGAGCCTCTCGCCTGCAGGTCCGTCAAGGCCCGCCCCCCTGGAGCTTCTGATAATAAAAATAAAAAGCTTGCGTCTCATTTCGTCGACTAAAATGATGAGCAATTTTAGTCAGTGACTAATTGACTAAATTAAATCAATAACAAATGAATAATATCTGACTAAATATAAAGAACATTTTCGTCAGGAGACTATGACTAAATTAGAGAATGGTGTGAAGATTAACACTGGTGCCTTCCTGAGCACTGCTGAGGTGCACTTGAGCAAGGCACAGAACCCCAAACAGCTCGGGTACTCCTTCATGTGCAGCCCCCCCCCCCCCCCCCCCCCCCCCCCTCACTCTGACATCTCTCCTTTAGTGCATGTCCACAGGATCCTGTTTGTGCAACAACAGAGTGTAAAAGTAATTCCCCCTTGTGGGATTAATAAAGTTTATAAAAATTTTTACATGACTAATCGGTACAAAAAGTTTTGGCCTTGCTCCATTTGAAGACTTGTTTTATTTTATTTATTTATTCGTAAATTTCATTCAAACAAACATAAAATCTCCAATTTTGAATGAAAAGGAGCAGAAAGAAGACTAATCTTATAATATCTGCCCCTCTTTCACAAAACATTAATTAAAACAAAACAAAACACTTCTACCAGCAGCAGGGGGGGAAAGTCTGTAACGTTAACCCAACTCAAAGTTCTTGTTTTTGTCCCTGATTGTTATTCTAAGAGTGTAACAACATAACAGAAAGGATCCCTGAACATTAATCCATCCCGAGCACTGAGCAACAATTAGCAAAGTTACAAGAACAAACTTCCTTTAAGAGGCAGAAACCTGGAGCAGAACCAGACTCATGATGAACAGCTGAGACTCTGAGATGAGAGGGAGAGACACTAACAGAGCAACCTGTCCACCTGGCGTTTTTTCCGGGCAGAAAAGCGTTGTCTGTGCGCTCGAGGGTATTTACATGAAGTGTTTGTGCACTGAGAAGGAAAGCGCTGCAAGTCCGTCCTGTCTCTATGACAACAGTTTGTTTACAAGAGATCGTTTATTTCCCGAGCAGACACGGAGCAAAGAGGATGTCGGTACAAGACACGATCCGTAGGAGGCTAAACTACAGGGAATATAATATATTTGGAAAAGAGCACCCGTGACGTCAACAGCGCCTTTCTGAAAAATTTAAAGATTTTCAACTTGAGCGCTCAGAGCAGCCGCATAAAAACGGCAGAGCGCTAGGCTTTTCATCCAGACGGTTGCTTTCTGCTGTGGATGTTCTCTACCCATTGAAAACAAGTGAAACGTGTCCATTGTCTTAGTATTTTGCTGTCTTTATTTTTTATTTTTTTTACTGTGTTTTGGAGTTGTTGTCCTGACCTTGTCTGTTTGGTTTTTTTTGTGCCTCATTTGTTATGTGTATGTCACCAGTTTGTCACTCTATTGCATCTAATAAAAAAAACAAGTGGAAAAAGACGCTGGCGCTGACAAAAAAAAACGCTAGGTGGACACGGGGCCTAATATAGATTTATAGCTACAATGTCAGTAATAATGATAAAAGTCTGTGTAGTGTTAGCATTAACAGCTAAGTATGGAAACGTCCTGATCATCCTAATATTAACATGAGCAACTGTAACAACAAGCGAAGGATCCTTCAGGAGAGTGATACTAAGGATATATGTTCCTGTTTCTCTTCCAGACTCTATCTTCAGTAGCAGCTGTGAGATGGTTTCAAAGTCCACCAACGAGAAGCTCAAACAGGGCATCGCTGTCCGGTTCCACGGGGAGGAGGGCATGGTGGGTTGTATTCTGTGTCATTACATGAAGCTCCTTCAGTGTCACAGTTAATCCTAAGCTGTGATCCCGTCGTTGTTTTGTGTTTCAGGGTCAGGGTGTGGTGCGGGAGTGGTTCGACATCCTGTCCAATGAGATCATTAATCCAGACTACGGACTGTTCACGCAGTCAGCTGACGGTACGACAAGTTCTCCTGTGTGTGTGTGTGTGTGTGTGTGTGTGTGTGTGTGTGTGTGTGTGTGTGTGTGTGTGTGTGTGTGTGTGTGTGTGTGTGTGTGTGTGTGTGTGTGTGTGTGTGTGTGTGTGTGTGTGTGTGTGTGTGTGTGTGTGTGTGTGTGTGTGTGTGTGTGTGTGTGTGTGTGTGTGTGTGTGTGTGTGTGTGTGTGTGTGTGTGTGTGTGTGTGTGTGTGTGTGTGTGTGTGTGTGTGTGTGTGTGTGTGTGTGTGTGTGTGTGTGTGTGTGTGTGTGTGTGTGTGTGTGTGTGTGTGTGTGTGTGTGTGTGTGTGTGTGTGTGTGTGTGTGTGTGTGTGTGTGTGTGTGTGTGTGTTCAAAAATGCACAAAACTCCTAAAATTGTCTAGAAATCTGACGTGTGTGTGTGTGATTTATCCACAGGCACCACTTTCCAGCCCAACAGTAACTCGTCAGTGAACCCGGACCACCTGAACTACTTCAGGTTTGCGGGTCAGATCCTGGGTCTGGCTCTGTATCACAGACAGCTGGTCAACATCTACTTCACCCGCTCCTTCTACAAACATATACTCGGTAAGAAGAACACACCTGACGACAGACGAGGGTCAGAGCAGTGTGAAGGTCTCAGGCCGGTCTCAGCAGACGTCTGTTCTCCAACGGGTCGAGGTTTCTGTCTGACCTGAAAGATATAAAACGAAATGTGCCTTGAATCATTATTTTGTTTAACAGCTCCGTATCACTCCGTATAAATCAGGACTGGAGCGGAAATATTAGCCTATGTCACAAGAACATCTCAGCTTTCATTAAATTAAAGGTGACATATCCTCCTCCTCTTCTTCAGTTTAAATAAGTCTCAGAGCTCCTCAAAACATGTGTGTGAAGTTTCTTGTTCTAAATCCACTCTGATCCTGTATTTGATCATGTCTATAAACCCCTCTATTTCAGCCCTGCTCAGAACAGGCTGTTTCTGTGTCTGTACCTTTAAATATGTAAATGAGCTGTGTCTGACCACGCCCCCCCTCTCTGGAAGGGCTCGGGTGTACTCGATGCTTTCTCGCTCCATGTCCTATTGTTTACGGTGAGAAGGCAGACTCAGAGGGCAGAACAAACACCTAGCTGTGGGAGTGTCACCCACCTGGGGGAGGGGCTACTGCCCTTTGTGATGTCATGAAGGAAAAACCTCCAAACGGCCTGTTTGAGCACACATTTTCTGAAAAGTGGAGCAGGCAGAAGACATATATTAGAGTTAGAGGAACATGGTGAAGTGGATTTTACAAAAACGACTGTGCTGCTGATAGTCAGGCTCTTCCATGATCGTGATAGGGTATATGAAACAAACTCCTCCCCCTTTATGTGACCACGCTCACACTCAGTTTGCGTATGTGTGTGTGTGTGTGTTCTCCAGGTATCCCAGTGAACTACCAGGACGTGGCGTCCATCGATCCGGAGTACGCCAAGAACCTGCAGTGGATCCTGGACAACGACATCAGCGACCTGGGCCTGGAGCTCACCTTCTCCGTGGAGACGGACGTGTTCGGAGCGATGGCGGAAGTCCCGCTCAAACCCGGAGGAACGAGCATCCTGGTAACCCAGGACAACAAGGTGAGTCGCTAAAGGACACGGTCAGAGGTGTGACTGGACCTTTAATCTAAGCCGTATCACAGAGCCTCTATACGACATCATAAACGTCACCAAGTCCTTTAAAGTTGAATTTATTTAAAAGTAACTGAACACTTACTGTAGATTTTATCTGTTAAAAGTCAGACGAGAACTTAAAGTTGTCTCTACAGATTAAAGTTTGGAGGGTTTTTTTGTGTCTGAAGGTGTCGTTAATGAGCGGCTGAAGTTCCCCTGCGGTGTTTTTCCTCCAGTTCGTCTCCTGTGAGCGATTGATTTTTTTCTCCTGCAGCCTGGAAGCTCCTAATTAGAGAGCGCAGTACCAGAGCCGGCCTGCAGAGGGCACTGTTATCTAAGGCATACAGCGAGGCAGGCTGTGGATGAGCTCTGACTCCTTCTCCTGTTTTATCATGTGTCTGGTGTGTGTGTGTGTGTGTGTGTGTGTGTGTGTGTGTGTGTGTGTGTGTGTGTGTGTGTGTGTGTGTGTGTGTGTGTGTGTGTGTGTGTGTGTGTGTGTGTGTGTGTGTGTGTGTGTGTGTGTGTGTGTGTGTGTGTGTGTGTGTGTGTGTGTGTGTGTGTGTGTGTGTGTGTGTGTGTGTGTGTGTGTGTGTGTGTGTGTGTGTGTGTGTGTGTGTGTGTGTGTGTGTGTGTGTGTGTGTGTGTGTGTGTGTGTGTGTGTGTGTGTGTGTGTGTGTGTGTGTGTGTGTGTGTGTGTGTGTGTGTGTGTGTGTGTGTGTGTGTGTGTGTGTGTGTGTGTGTGTGTGTGTGTGTGTGTGTGTGTGTGTGTGTGTGTGTGTGTGTGTGTGTGTGCGTGCGTGTGTGCGTCAGGCGGAGTACGTCCAGCTGGTGACGGAGCTCAGGATGACTCGAGCCATCCAGCCTCAGATCAACGCCTTCCTGCAGGGTTTCCACACCTTCATCCCCCCCTCGCTCATCCAGCTCTTCGACGAGTATGAACTGGTGAGACCTCCTCTTCCTCCTCTCCTTTTCCTCTTCCTTTTCCCTCTCCCCTGCTCCAGCCTTTACTTTCTGACCCTCCTCCTACTCATCTCTAAGTTTTCCCCTTCTTCTTCTTTCCCCTCTTCATTCACCTCCTCTTTCTTTTCTTCATCCTCCTCATATTCCTCTTCCACCTTCTCTCCCCCCCTCCTCCTCTTACTCGTGTCCTCCTTCCCTCTGCTTTCTTTTTCTTTCTCCTCCTCCTCCCTCCCTCTTCCTCCTCATCTTCCTTGTCCTTCTTTTTCCTCTTTTGCAACCTTCTCCTCCCCCTTTCCTCCTGCTTCCTCTTCTTCCTCCTCCTATTTGACCTTCTCTTCCTCCTCCTTGTCTAATCTGTCGTCTTCACACTCCCCCTCTCCCTCCTACTCCTCCCTTCTTCCTCCCTTTCTTCCTCCTCTTCCAACTGAAGCTCCCTTTACTCCTCCCATTCTTCTTACTCTTCCATCTTTTTCATTTTCTCCTCCGCTTTTTCCTTCTCCTGATTT
Organism: Labrus mixtus; assembly: GCF_963584025.1. Lineage (NCBI taxonomy): Eukaryota > Metazoa > Chordata > Actinopteri > Labriformes > Labridae > Labrus > Labrus mixtus. The sequence goes on along the minus strand of NC_083622.1, from coordinate 2,102,110 downwards.
CCCTCCTCTTCTTCCTCCTTCAACTTCGTCCTTTTCCTCTTCCTCCTCATTTTCCTTCTCCTTTCTTTCTCCTCTTCTTCTTTTGCCACTTTCTCCTCCTCCTCCTCCTCCTCCTCCTCCTCTTCCTCCCCCTCCAATTCTTCCTCCGACTACTCCTTCTCCTCCACCTCATTTTTCTCCTCATCCTTCTTCCTATACTTTTCCTTTCTTCCTCTTTTGCCACTTTTTCCTCCCACTTTCCTCTTTGACCTCCTCCTCTTCCTCCTCCTCGTCTAATCTGTTGCCCTCTCCTCTTTGCCCCCCCCCCCCTGATCTGATTCGGCTGATTGATTAGCCTTGTTTGGCTGGGGGGGGGGGGGGGGGGGTTGACCTTGAAGCCCCTCCCTCTTGTCTGACTCCATTAGAGTTTTTTCTTTCCGTGTGTGTCGGCAGATTTGCGCCCTCGCTGTCGGGAGGATCGATAGAGTAGCATGATGATTATCCCGTCCTGGATTTGTTGGACATGTCTCGGTCATTCTGTCTCGGTCATTCTGTCATTGCAGCTCGACACAGCTGTTCGACTCGGATCAGCTGCAGTCAGCAGAGTGACACCCTGAAGGATAAAGAGGAGGAGAAAGATTTCAGATTTCACTGTCAAAGACCCTCGTTTCAAATCAAACCGAGAGCCCCTAACATGTTTGATGTGTGGGGAACAGCTCGGGGTATAGGCGATAAAACTGTTACATCATTGGAGACACTTTTTACCCAATGAAGGATTGAAGACAGCTGATGAATTCTTGGAGCCTAAATATAAAAACAAACACTTTGAAACATTTACCATACTTCACCCGTTGAAACATGAATCTGTATTGACATTGGGTCATTTATGTAGAAATGTGAAATACATTTTGAAGTTGGTGCCTTCTTGGCCGTGAAAAGGCAGAAAGTGTCTTTTTGGCTCATGTGGATGAAAGACACCAAATCCCAGAATGCACAGCACTGCAGGCCACTCCCCCTAAGGTCCTCTAGTTCAGAATCAGAAATACTTTATTAATCCCAGAGGGAAATTCAGTCGATACAGTTTCTCCAAAATAAACAATATAGCAGTAGAAATATAGAAATAAAAACATTTACAGACATGTTTACTTCATAAGACCGTTTCCTCAACTGATTCAGAGATTTCTTCCAGAATTGATCTTGTAAATTCCTGTCAGAAAACAGACTCTATGTCTGTGTCCATAGGCAAACAGTGAGAGCACCGACACTACCAGTCCGCCCCAGCTCGAGCCGGCCCCGGCTCCTCGTCCTCACCGCCAACAAAGATTTCCCATCTCAGGGGGAAATGAGGGCGGGATGCACAACCATTCAAAAATACTACCAGGTTGCTAATGATACAAAACTTAATGCAAATGGGTGAAGTATCCCTTTAAACACAACATGCGGCACAGTGATGATTTAATCCTGTATTCATGATCTTGTACTTGAAACTCGATGATTTAATTATAATAATAATAATAATAATAATAATATATATTTAATAAGAGTGAGACTGGATCGGCAGAGCCAGCAGGGGGGTCAGCGCTGTGTGTGTGTGTGTGTGTGTGTGTGTGTGTGTGTGTCTAACTGTGTGTGTATGTGGAGCTCTTTTGTGCCGAAACAGCAATTTGAATTCACAGACCGGGACACCGCAGATTCACTCGTTGTGGATTCTAAATGAATGTTGTTAAGGCGTAATGTGTTTTTGTTTAAGTTGATCGTAAGTCACGGTCATTCTCAAAGCAGGCCCAGGACTGTGTGCATCGTTTTTGTTTACCCGCACTGCGCCCCCCTGTCATAACTCTTGCCCCCCCCCCCCCCAAAAGAAATGACAAGAGAACCTTTTGGAAACTGAGGAGGTTAGGATGTCTTTACAAACTTGTCGGGTTTTTTAATATAATTTATAATTTAGAAAAAGGTCAAATATAATGTGAGGATCGTCCCACTGACTTAGGAACAAAGAAGGAAAAATAAAATCTAATTTAAAAAAATGTAAATCCTCTGTAATCGCCATGACAACAGAATTATCCAGTATGGAGATGGAAGTAATGAACTCAGAACTTTTTAGGAATAAACAGGTACAAACTATGTGAAGCTACATGAAGACGAGCGCTGATTTGGATTGTAAATGTCAGAACAAAAAGAGAGAGCAGGGATATCAGATCAGTATTCAGGGGGCAGGTTCTCTGAGTTTAGGTTCATGAATCATTATCGTTTTGGGGGCAAAGTGTCTGATCTGTGTATGTTTCAGAATAAACTCGTAAGATGAGTTATTTATCAAACCAGAGGTGGACGGGGGTCGCTTTGTTTAGAGGAAAACAGATGCTGCGACTCGTTTCAACATGTTTTATGCTGGAGTATATCTTCATGCTGTGTGTGTGTGTGTGTGTGTGTGTGTGTGTGTGTGTGTGTGTGTGTGTGTGTGTGTGTGTGTGTGTGTGTGTGTGTGTGTGTGTGTGTGTGTGTGTGTGTGTGTGTGTGTGTGTGTGTGTGTGTGTGTGTGTGTGTGTGTGTGTGTGTGTGTGTGTGTGTGTGTGTGTGTGTGTGTGTGTGTGTGTGTGTCTCTGTCTGTGTCTGTGTCTGTGTGTGTGTGTGTGTGTGTCTCTGTCTGTGTCTGTGTGTGTGTGTGTGTGTGTGTGTGTGTGTGTGTGTGTGTGTGTGTGTGTGTGTGTGTGTGTGTGTGTGTCTGTGTGTGTGTGTGTGTGTGTGCAGGAGCTCCTGCTGTCGGGGATGCCAGAGATCGATGTGCAGGATTGGTGCAGGAACACCGAGTACACCAGCGGCTACGACCGAGAGGAGCCGGTCATCCAGGTGAGATGTTCACCTGTCCGCCTGCTTGTGACTCACTTTCATATCTGGGTTTTTTCAAATCTTTGGTGCGGGTTGTTACCAGATGACAACCTTCTTTTTTCCTATTGATGATTAACTTTTTTAATGTCAGACAATAAAGAACAGTTGGCTCGTAACTTCCGCGCCCAGAGAGCCGTATTATTTATATCATAAGAGATTCTGTTTGTCATCAAACCGTCTGACAGAAGGTAAAATATGATGTCAGCTGTTTCTTTGCTCATTGCGTTTAAGAGCCAGATTTTCACACAAAGTTCATTTTTACACTTTATGTGACATTGGCCTTAAAGGACCAATCAGTGAGATATCTACTGACCTTGCTATCTGATCAGACATTAAGGAAACATGTTGAAGTGCTGGCTTCTCTGACAACAATGCAGCAGCCAGTATGTCCTCCTTCTAACTTTAGATTCTGCTCCTGAATGCTCTGGATTTGTTTGGACCAGAGAAGGTAGGCGCTTTTAAGGCGACTCCCCCACCCCACCACCACACGGCCGTTTTGGACACCCCTCGGTTTGCCAGATATGAGAGCAGTTATCAGGTCAACAGGTGTTGCAGCGATGGAAGCGGTCAAGAGAAGTGGTTCAGATAGAAGTGATTGTACCCGACCTAAAAAGCCTCTGCATGTTTCTAATAAGCTCCACGAGCAGAAACGTGCTCAAACTAGGATCAATATTGGAGATGCTTTTGAAAAATGGAGAGAGGTTAGAACACAGAAAGGTTTACAGACCCATGCAGAGCTGGATAAACACTGAAGCTTCAGAGTCCACCACATGGTGACCTGTGTGAGCATCGACTCTAGAGAGGAGGGGGGGGGGGGACAGCTCTCTACAATGTTTAGAATTTAGACTGCAGTACCCATTTTAAACACTAGGGGCCAGAGTTACATACTGCTCCTTTAAGTTAAAAACTAAATACCGTGTGTGAACAGCCAGGTCAGGAGAATATCCGATATTTTCAGGAGTGCATATGTGAAAAAGGCTCAAGATCCCGAAATACATTTAAAAAAATTGGGCCTTTATTTTAAAATATAATGAATTAAAATGTCAGTGTACTTTCCTTCTTCATGTGTGGATGTTTTTCCTGCTCGCTCATCAACACTTGAAGGAAATCATTTGATTCCTGCACAGAATTTTTAACCTTTTCTTTGAAGCATCATTTCACTTTTTGGACACATTGATAACAAATCAAACAAAACGTGCAGCCTCTGTGTTCGACGATCTGATTGGATGTCCAGACTTTAAACAGAAAAAGATCTGATGTCCTTGAAGATGTGGGCGTGATGTTTCAGAAGCTGGTCTCTCTGCTCGCCTCGTCCCTTATTGGTCTGTGTTTTCCTCCCGCAGTGGTTCTGGGAGGTGGTGAAGAGCCTGACTCAGGAGGAACGGGTCCTCATGCTGCAGTTTGTCACTGGAAGGTTTGTTCTGCTGGATGTCCTCTCTGCTTCTTCACAGAGTTTAAATAAAAGTAAAGATAGTAAAGGTTTTCCTTTCTGCATCAGTTCCAGGGTTCCTCACGGGGGCTTCGCTTTCCTGATGGGGGGCAGCGGTTTACAGAAGTTCACAGTCGCCGCCGTGCCGTTCTCCTCCAACCTGCTGCCTACCTCCAGCACCTGGTAACCACGGTTTCTATTAACGAGGTCACAAATCATTCTGTCACACAGGAGTCTTCTCTTTATTTGTTTTATTTTAGATTTCTATTATTTCAATCCTCTGTGTTTTGACTTGGTGGTCAGTTTTCTTTTTCTCAACTTGTTTGAGGCTGCTCCTGAATTCTTCCCCGAGTCGCTCGTTCATATTACCTGCTGCACTCTCACATCGTCTCACCCTGACTTCTCGTGTAAACTTAACGACGGTGCAGGCAGAAAAAACAATTAATTAAACTCACCCAGAACACATCAGGAAACATTTTCAGGAGTTTTCTGTGAAAACAACAAAAGATATCTGGGATGTTTTTTTTCAGCTTATAACAAAAAAAAACATTTTCTCTGTTGTTTTCTAAAAAGAAATAACGATTTTAATGAATTATATATCATTTGGGTCCGACCGGTTGTGAATTTCCAGAGAAAATGTGCACCCTCTACAAAACAAAACACCTGGGTTTGATGTTTACATCCTTTTAAAATGTATCTTAAAGGACAACAAATGTCCACCATGTTCCCTAAAATATGAATTTCATAATTTATTTTTTGTGTGTTATTTCTTTGGGCTTTTTTGCCTTCATAAGATAGGACAGATGAAGAGAGACAGGAAGTGTTGGGGAGGAGAGAGGGGGGGGATGACGTACAGCAAAGGGCCGAGGTTGGATTCAAACCCAACAGGCGCTGCGATGAGGAATACAATCTCTGTACATGGTGCGCGACGTGAACACTAGCCTATCAGCGCTCCTGGATTGAATACTTTCTGATAAGATAAATTTTTCAGGACGTTTGTATTCAGTGCTGCCAAATTATTTACTATTGGTGTGAGAAATTCTCCTTTCCAAAAGAGAGAAACATAACCTAAAGAGTCAATTATTAAGAAGGAAATAAACATCAAGGTGTTTGAACTCAGATGTTGAATATGATCCAAAAAATCTGCAGAGAAGTCCGGGAGCTTGAGTTCAGAAAATGATGGAGTTTCTGAAAAATGGATCCATGGCTGATCGAACACTGAATCCATTTTTCCCACATTTTTTGACATGAGTACATCGAACACTTCTCTTCCTTAAACTTAAATGAAACTCTTGAACTGAGTGTGACTAAAGCAGACTGAAGAGTGCTGCCAACGTTTACAGTTTTTACTCCTTCACTTAAGAAATAACTGAATGAATAGACCGACGCAGAGACTGTAGGAGTCACTCTGCTGTGTTAGAGAGGGACAGGTGTTAATGACCACTAGGGGGCAGTGTGTTGCTTCAGGTGTGGGAGAGGTCTCTGCATGACGGGGTCTGCAACAGGTGGTCCATCTCTCTGCAGGTCTTCCTCCCTGACTCTGTCCTCTTCCTCTCTCTCCTCCCCTGCAGCATCAACATGCTGAAACTCCCAGAGTACCCGAGCCAGGAGGTCCTCAGAGACCGGCTGCTGGTGGCGCTGCATTGTGGGAGCTACGGGTACACCATGGCGTGATGGTCGCCATCCACTTCCTGCTGCACACACTGTTTCTCTGCTGCTGCTTCTGCTGGACGAAGAAGGGAAATCCAGGTTCTTCTTTTTACGAGCTGCTGGATGGAGAGGGACAACAGACTGAACGAGACCAGGACCTGGATCTCACCTCGTACCTGTGCCAAAACTTCTGTTTGATTGATTGAAGTTGGTATCTGGTAATTTATGCAAAAAAAAAAAAAAAAAAAAAAGTTTTCATGCATTTAATTATTACAAATCAGCATTTATAGCATAGATCCTGTTTGGATAACTGAATGTAGACGATCGATTACCTGGATTAAAAACAGAATCATTTATTATCAATCTAAAGGCATCATATCCATGTCGTAGATTTGCAGGTTTCTTTAAGGTGTCTTCATCAGACCGACATAAAAAAAAAAGATCAGCTGAAGCTGCTTTTGCCTCAATTTAAAAAAAACATTTTCACTATTTTTGAAACACGGGACCCGACTTTGACATATTTTACAGTCTTGATGACTGACAGGCAGAAACGATCTTTGATGGTCTCCAGTAGATTTCTGCAGCCTGCAGCAGTGAAACAGGCTGTGAGGGCTGCAACGTAATGCCTCATCAATCAAAAGTGAGTCCACTAAAAGTTCAGTTTTTTTGTCCCTGACAGGTTCAGATTGTTTTTCTGAGTGTCTGAGAACATCACAGAAATGGAAGATGGCTTTACTCTCTTCAGAGACACCAGACTCTGTTCATAACATCAGTCCTTTAACCTCACAGAAAACAGGACTGATGTGATTCACTGCTGCCTCCATCACTTAGTTTGTTTCTCTCTGTAAACTTGTCGGACACTTGAAAGCTGTTTTCACTCAAACACTCCTAAAAAAATCTCTAGAGCCTTTTGGTCCTGAAGATGTATTTTCTATATCTAGTAATACTTTTACAATTCGGGCTGCACGATATTAGAAAGACTCAGATTGCAATATCTTTTCTTCCTGCGATATTTGTTAGCATTTAAAACAAGTCCTCTATACGACGCTATAATGAGAATATTTTTCTTTATATCAATGCTACGTGTAGTTGAACAGAATCTCAATCTGAACTAATGAGTGGAGAAGAACATCCTGGAGAACAGGAAACATAATGCAGCAGGTTCATTAGAGCACGGAGATCGTAGCGGTGGCGTGCAGACAGTCATAGGATAGAAACGTCACCACCCCCTCCCACTGGCTCCAGGTGAATTCTCCTGATAATATCCTGCTGCGTTCTCACATCAGCTCACTCTGACTTTCTGCTGAAACGATACTAGAGGTCTGTCAGGAGAAACTCCGGGTGAAGTCTAGGTGAAAAACTCAGCTGTTTGTGTTCACACATGCAGCTCCTCCTGGAAATATCAGGAGTTTTTCAGGAGTTTTCTTCAAGTGTGAAAGCTCTATGCGTAAAGAGAATCGGACCAGAATTTTTAAAAAAAAGCACAATATGTTCTCACATTTTTCAATATTTCAATAACGAAAGGAAGAGCTTATAAACGTCATCACCCACGCCCAATTTTGTTGAATATTTTCTTCTGCTTTCTCACATCAGCTCATCTGACTTTTTTCTGAATTGAATGACGCTGAAATTCAGGAAAACGGGCGATGTAAAGTCGGGGGTGAAAACATTACCGCGTGGGAACTGTTCAGGAGTTTATGTGTTTGTGTGAGAATGAGAATCTGATGCAGTCAGTGACAATTATATGACACTTTTGGTGGACAGACGTTATCTGTGGTATTTGCCTCAAAGGATTACTTTACAGTCTGTTTCACTGCTGCAGGCTGAAGGATCTACTGGAACACATTCTGTACCTGTTAGTCCTCAAGGTCGTCAAATATGTAAAATAAGGGCTGTAGTTAACTGTAAATCGCCTTTAAAGCTTGAAGACTTTTTTCTGTCTTTCTGTTTCACACCGCCCGTCTTTGGTCCGATAGTCCTCACTGTCATCACACACATATGTTCCCATTTTTCTTATTTTAAAGACTAAAATGTTTTTCTTTAAAGGAGCGATCAGTTTGAAGATTTCAGGGTTGGCTTTTTGGCCGTCGCCATCTTGGTTTTTCTGGAGCCAGAAGTGACCATATTTGGTCGACAGGGTGGGGCTTAGGAGAAGCGAGGAGATTAGAAACTCAAATATCAAAGAGGATGGTAATTTTGGATGGCAACAAAAAGGATTCAACCTCAATATCATTACAGAAAATGTATCACAAACACTTCAGAGTATCTTTAGGTTGAAGTATGGATTCAGATCTTGTGAGTTTGGCTCCTTTAAGAAAGAAATCAGTGTTTTCATGCCAAATATCAGCCCTGTGTGTGTGTGTGTGTGTGTGTGTGTGAATTAAGTTATTAACAGCATAAAGACAGTTATTAAAACATCTCGAGGAAATATTAGATTAATCATCTCGATAGGATTGATGAACACAGAAGAGAAATGATGCCAGGAAATAGAAAAATGAGAATAAAGTCTTCATTTTGATAGTGAAGTAAAAATGTTGTGATCGAAGTTTAAAGTATAAACGTCGAGAATGAAGACTTAAAGGCTTAATATGTGATTTTTCACACTTAAATATAATATAAATGAAGTATATCCTCTGAAAATAACTCTGTGAGTCATGACTGTCTACAATGGGTGTAACACCCGAGTCCCACTGTCTGTGATGTTTTCAGAGTTTTCAGAGTCCTATCTTCACTTTGTTTACATCGCCGGGACGGCCGGCTGACTCCTCCCCTCGCGTATAAAAGTTGTTTAATTGAGGGACTAGAGAAAAGAAGAATAACATACTGTACTCACTGCTTAACTGTGTTTCTAGATCACGCTCATTTCAGGTAAATTTACATGCAGTGTGAAGATACGAGCATAATAAAGATCGCTAGCATTAGCATGCTAACACAACAATGCAGCGCGAGTTGTTTTGGTTTCATGCTGGTGCTCAAGGGCGACATCTGCTGGATCAAAACATCACATATAAAGCCTTTAAAGGTCCTGTGAGGAGTTTTTGTCAGGTTCTGAAACACACTGAAATGACTACTGATGCCTTTATATGACTTTAGAAAACCAAACGAACTCCATCAGCGAGGAGATTCATTATCTTTAAGTTATCTGTAAAGACTGTAACGGCGCCGCGGGGTTCACGCTGCAAAAAAAACTTAATTTATATTCTCCACAGCAAATATGATGAGATTAGATAAACAGGTTGAGATATTTTGTGAAGAAAAATGAACTTCATACACATGAACGGGTCAAGATCGGTAAAGAGATATTATCCACTTTGTCCACAGGGGGCGCCAAAATCCACAAACTGAAAGTTCCTCAGTTAAATGTTGGTGATAAATTCAAAGTGTAAATTATTTAGTCTCAATTTTAAGAAGACATAACAAGTAAATCACATTTTTATATTCTTCAAGTTTAACTTCATTCTCAATATTTTAATTTATTCTTAAAATCGCGACTTGATTCTCAAATTCACATTTTTAGAAGATTTGTCCTTTTTTTTTTCTTGCACCTTTTTTCCCGTTTACAGTTCTGATGAAGTTTATGAACTAAAAGACAACCAGGTTATTATTTCTTGACACTTTATTGATCTTGCCTGAGCTTCACCGTAGATTGATAGAGATTTTGTAAAACAGAAACCTACAGACGAATAACGACGCTGATTGGTCGAGCCGTTTTTTTGTGTCATTCGTCCGCATGAGCACTTCATCGCTGTGACATTAAGTGCACGTGTCATTCTGACTGTTGTTCGACGGTCTTTGTCGTTTTTGTTCGGTGTGATTTGCTGGTATCTGCGTCCGTGCTTCATGAATGAATATCAATCTTCTTCGGTTCTGTTTTTTTTCTGTTTTGTCGATTTTCAGAAGAAGAAGCCGTAAACAAATGTTTGGCTCGCTGTGCCAAGAAAAAAAAAACCTTGAAAAGCTGCGATGGTTTTTTTCTGATTTGTATATTTTTGCCTCCAAAAGCATGCTGGACATTTCCTTTCTTCTAAGAGGTGCAGGGACCCTGTGTTGTTTTTTTTTTTTTTTAAAGTGAGTGTACATATTGATTTCACATTATCTATCAGTATTGTTTTCAATCCTTCAACTGAAATGCTTTTGTAAACTGAATGGAGCCTTTATACATGAATCTGTAAATGTCTTCAGTATCAAATGACGTATTTTACCATGAATATATTTGTTGTGCTTCAAGATTTTATCCAATAAAAACTCGTTTTTGACACTTTGATGGCTCTTTGGTGACGTCAGGAGAAACGCATCTTATTCTCGTTCTGTGATTGTGAACAGCTGATATGTAGCTCCTGAGTGTGTGTGTGTGTGTGTGTGTGTGTGTGTGTTTGCCGTGGTAGACATATGCGTCCGCAGCATGAGTGCCGTGTTGGGTCACCAGTTAGGAGCAGCAGGTCTTCTGGTGTTAAATGGCCCCTGACCAGCTCTCGGTGAGTGGAGCAGCTGCTGCAGGTCCGTGCTGACATCACATTACTCTGACTGAACCTCTGTCTGCTCCTCGCTGCTGCAGCTTCACATCAGGAACAACGTCACAGGAACAGAACTGGTATCACTAATAATACCAGGAAACTTCAACATACTACTATTGAATGCACTATGTGCTGCATACTGTTATAATATATATATATATATATATATATATGGCAAGCCGTTCAGGAATGAAACTTTGGAGAATTGAAATCAGCTTCAATTCAATATATTCAAAGTTTCATTCAATATATTAATTTCCTGAACGGCTTGCCATATTTATATAAACAGATATTTTTATATACACCGTAGAAACTTAATTATATCAAATCTATTCGTTTTATTTCCCACTCGATGTGTAATCACTCGTTTTGTTTACTCCGTGTTGTTGTTGTTTGTGTTCTGCTCTTCCTGCAAACCCCGTCTCTCCTCCTTCTTCCCCTGCAGCACCTGGTCCCCATGGCAACGCCTTCCCCTCACGGATAATGGCGCTCACTCTTCTTTAAAAAGCAGGATGTTCGCCATGGCAACAAATTCCTCACAACATTAGTCACCATGGTGACAGCTCAATAAAAGCTTCCTGTGTCCTGCTGACAGGCCGGCACCACACAACAGTCGACTTTGAGATTTCCTACTGACAGTGAAGTACTCTTTTATCGATCTGTCAGCTATCAGTCCATTCATCTGCGGCGTTCAGAGTATCACTTTTATTCTCATGTTTTCTCTTTTATATAGACATCAGGAGGTCATGCTGTTTGTTGCTGCTACATTTTTTAAACACAACCAGGCAGCAACCTAAAGTATGAAGCCAACATGCAAAACAATTGTAGTGTCCACTTGGGGCTGACTCCAAAAGTGAGTCAATCCCCATAGAGCCCCATCTTAAAATGTCCAACTTTAAAGCAGAAATAAAGATGTTTACAGGATGAATTTTTAACTCACCTGTTTAAATTAGATAGAGCTCAACAAGGACCTTTCACTGTGGTTCCAGAAGTAAACGTCCCCGTTCAAATCCTCCGTAGACATTTCAGAAAATCTTGACGTCAATATTTATAATCCTGACTATAAAACATTTAAAACATTTGTTTCAGCACAAAGAAGCGATGGGAAAACTAAATCAAAGACAAAGATAAAAGACCGTAGACATCATCTTCACCAGGAGTGAAGAAACTACACATCCCACAATCCATTGCGATTTCCCACGAGAGCCAGCAGACGATAGTTTAGGGCGCTTCTTCGAAAACGTACACAGACCTTCTCTCTACATTTATCGTTACAGTAGTGTTTATATTCTTAATAATAATCTGGTAATATAGTTTAGTTTCTGTTTTGTGTGTTGAACCGTTAGCTTCAGAGGTAGCATCAGACAGCTGAAGTTTGAAGGGGTGGTAAACATTTCCATGGTAACAGCGAGCTCCACCAATCAGAGACGTCGCTGTGACACTCTAGGATTGTGGGTAGTGTATTTATTTTCCCCGAGATCGAAAATAAGTCATCTTATTTTTTTTAAACGAGGTTGATAGCATACAAATGTTTGTTTTCTACAGGAGCATAAACCATCGTTTCACACTCAGGTATTTTTGATCTTTTGATTTTTAAGACTTTAAAGTGTAACTGTCTGGATGCACAAAAGAGGACATCTTTTTTTCTCACAGTTTAAATTTATAGACTTCATAATAAAAAGGTTTTCTTGTTTTGTATTTTTCTCCTAATTTCCATTTTTTTTGTGGGGTAGATATTTAGTTTGGTACACTATTCAATTCAAATTTTAGAAGCTTTATTAATCCCTGAGGGGAAACAGGAGCTGTGGACAGGCATTAGTGGAGAGATGTCAGAGTGGGACTGCTACACAGGGAGTGGTTGGGGGTTCGGTGCGGTACTCGGGAAGTGCCCTGGCACCTCTCCAGTTACCAGAACATCTTCTGTACTTTGGTCCGCACTGGAACATGAACCGGCGACCCTCTGCTTCCCAACCCAAGTCCCTACAGACTGAAGTACTGCCGCCCAGGTAGCTCGTGGTCAGTCTACCTTGGATGGTTATGACATTACAGCTAATAATCAAATCTGCCTCAGAGAAAATGACTGGGATTTTAACTTCTAGAAACACACTGTTGACCTCTATTAAGACTTTAAGTTATGCATTATTAGGGGCGTGGCTTCTTTGAGTGACAGGTGGGAGCTGCTAGCTGTCAGTCACTGAACTTTAACCTCCGGTCAGTGAATGGTGCTGGAACCTTTTTGAGTTTTTCACATGAAAATATCTGACAAATATTCTGTCTACAGACCGTCCAACAAATCTGAGCTCTAGTTTTTCTCATTATGTGAGGAACATGATGGTCAGCTGACTCGTCTACCCAAATAACTTCACAAATTGCTCACCACTCATTCCCGCTCGACCGTCTACATATGGACTCTTCTGGCTTCAAAAAACACAAACAAGGCAACATCCAAACCACAGCCAACAAAGCAGTGAGTGACATGAAGCTGGCGGTGTATAAAACACACACAGATATCGTGTGTGTGTGTGTGTGGTGCTCCTCTCAGGCTGTAAATCCTCACAGGTGATCCTCCCTCTGAGCTGAACTCTAAACTGCTGCTTCTTTATCTGCAGGCCGAGGTTTCTCCTGATTGCTCCGTGTCTTCATGACAGAGACAGATTCACTTCTGCAGCTTTCCCCCTGTGGAGTTATTACCTCTGCATCCACACACACACGCTGATTACATCTGTTCAGCCCCGTGCTCACACACACACACACACACACACACACACACACACACACACACACACACAGGAACACACTCGGGCTGCTGCTCTGCTGTACAACAACAGCCTCCTTCATCCTGCACAACACCCTGACCTGCCGCCTCCTCCTCCTCCTCCTCCTCCTCCTCCAGTATCTACTGACTTTCTCTTCCCAGCTCCCCTCCTCATTTTACACAGACACACATCCAATCAAACACACAGACACATGCTCACACAAACACACAGACACATACTCACACACAAACACACAGACACATGCTCACACAAACACACAGACACATACTCACACACAAACACACAGACACATACTCACACACAAACACACCGACACATACTCACACACAAACACATATGCAGCTGGCAGCTCTGAGTCTTCATCATGCCAGATAGACGTAGCACACATGCTTCGTCCTTCTGCTTTAAACAGACTGAGATTTAAAATGTGATTGAGTGAAATATTTCAGAGGAAAAAAAATCTATCATTAAAACAGTCGAATATGCACAAAAAGCAAAAAAGTGTTATTTTGTGCATTATTTAAAAACACATATGCAAAGTTAGGTCAAATGCAAAGACTTCATAAATACATTAAATAAATGCATGTTTACACGGGGCGATGCAAATTGTGCAACTCAATATAAGAAGTTGCTTGGCACTGTGTTCAAGGCTTCAAAACATACTTTGAAGGACACTGAGTGTGAAGACTTTTCTGTTTTCTTGTTGTCTTTTTGCGGTGGTGCTCCTGAAGTCTTATTACCGTTCAGGTGTGCTCCTTTTTATGCTGTTTTGAATTATTGTTCAGCGTGACAGGATGTTGCGTCAGAGATAGTCAAACCAAACTCCATTCAAAAAAATAGTTTTTAAAGGGCGTTGATTCTTCATCGGACCATCAATGAATCATCAATCGGAAATCATGAATGAAATCATGAATTCAGACTTTTTTTTTTACAAATCTGCATCATGATTCAGTTAAGTATGTTATAATGAGTCTTTAATTGAGAGTCTTGAAAAAACAGAGTTTTGGTCTTGTCTTTGTCATGAGAGTTTTTGCAAACTTCACAGATCAGCAGCTCAGAGAGAGAGAGAGAGAGACGGTGTCTGATATTAAAGTCTCCATCCTTCACTCTGTCCCTGAAACGATCTCTGCAGACGGCTCAGTTCTCATTAGAGAGGAATGAAGCCTCACTTTGTCTCTTCTGTGTGTTTGATTAGTCTGGATGTTGGAGCAGCAGAGGCGTGTGTGAGTTTATTCTTTGGAGCTTTTATAGTAAGAATTTAATAAGAGAGTCAGCAGGAAACAAACTCCTGAGTTTAATTCACATGAATCACGATCTCATGGTTATCACACGACTGCTGTGGTCAGCTGGATCATTGTCAACTCTTTAGAGAAAATAAATATTAAGGGAGGTAAATACAGTTGTTAGACATACTGTAAGGGGGGTAAAGGGGGAAGCTTTCTGGAGCTGTGAATGGGGAGGGGGGTGGATGGAGGTCAGTAAAACATGTTCCTTTCAGTGGTGTAGTGCCTGAAGGTATACTCTTAATTTTAACCTCAAATGTTTTTTTTAAATGACCCATCCAGCCTCCTGTCACAGTTCAGTCTTAAACACAACATGTTCTGTCTTTTTTCCCAGGCCGTACAAACAAAATCTGCTATAACAAAGGTACATTTTTTAAAACACAACTCAAGTTTTTCATAATCGTCTAGCCAAAAGAAATCAACATAAATTGAAGAATTTTTTTTATGTTTTTGTATGTCATCATACATCAGGGCAGTAAAACAAAAAGTGAATCTCATTTTCAGTTTCCTGAAAAAAACGGCTGTCTGTCGACGCTCAGACCTTCTCCAAACACATCAACCCCTCCATAGAGTCCAACTACCAGAGTCTTTCTGTCAAGTCACATAAAATAAATCATTTTCTTAATTCACCCGACTCTCCTGAAACAGGTTCAGATATCATTGGATTACTTGAAGTGCACATGAGTTTTCTAATCTGTAATTGTGACGACCCTCTGTTGAAGGGTTCCTAAACGTTCTGTGCAAAGATAAACTATACTCAGATTAAAAACACATCATGGCTCCTCCAGCTCCTCCTCTCTGAGTGTTTCAGACTGCAGCTCTCACAGCTGCTCTCCACCATCGTCCTGCAGCCTTAACGCGCTCTGACATCCTCGTTACCGGAGCTGCTTTCACTCGTTAATTCACTCCGAGCTGAGCCGGCCCAGACGCACAGATAGGGTCTGTGTGGGGGGGGGGGTGGAGGCGGGGTGGGGCGGGGGGAGTCATGGCCCTACAAGGCATCAGCAGAAACAAGCTTTACCTCAACACAGCACCGTCAGTCCTCCTGAATAAAGCTGTGAGTCTGTCTGCTTACAAACTAAAGAGTCTGCTGTCTGCACACAGGACCTAACCCAATATTTGAACACCTCCTCCACTTCCTCCTCCACTTCCTCCTCCACCACTTCCTCCTCCACTTCCTCCTCCTCCACTTCCTCCTCCTCGTCCACTTCCTCGTCCACTTCCTCCTCCTCCTCCTCCACTTCCTCCTCCTTCTCCACTTCCTCCTCCTCCTTCACTTCCTCCTCCACTTCCTCTTCCTCCTCCACATTTTTGCCTTCATTGGACAGAACAGAGAGAGAGAGTTGGGAACACAAACAGAGCAATAGGCTGGACTTGGACCCGGTGGCCTAACCACAAAGCCATCAACGCCCCTTTACTAGAAGTGAAATGTTTCACACTATTTTGGTTTAAAAACAACTGAAATGAAATCATGGTTATGTCATTGGTGATGTGTGTGTCACTTTTTTGTTTTGTTATGTTTTGTTCAGGGTGTGTGTGTTGTTGTTTTTTTTTATGTGGGTTGCTTGTTTTTTGTTGTTTTATTTTTCTCTATTACAAAAGAAATTGGGCAAAAAAAAGAAAAGAATAATGATGTAAGAAATGAACCATGTTTGGATAAATTAACTATGTTTGGATAAATGAACTATGTCTGGATTGCCCAATAAACACAAAGTTGAAAAGAAGTGAAATGTTTCAATAATCGATTTTTCAAATTAACGTCCATGTTAAAAATGTATTTAAAAAAATGTACTCTGACAATCAACAAAAGCACAACCCCAATAAAACCCCAGCAGGATGATAAAGTGAAGTGTAAAAACTGATAGGAAAAGAAAAGATAAGAACTCATCTCTCAAGACGAGTCAAAAGCCGAGGAGTAAAAGTGGGATTTAAAAACATGCAGTGTGGAGGACAGCTGATCGTGTAGAGGCAGAGCACTTCAGACCAGTAGCAACTGGTCGGTGGACCTGAGTGTACTTGATAAAAGATGGTTTTACAAGGCATGGGAGAGAAGTTTGAGCCAGCCTGTTTAACGATTTCTAAGTAAATAATAAAATCTGAGAATCAATCAGAAGTGTTCTCAAACACAGATCAGATGAAGAGCAGCAAACACACATTATCTGCAAAAACCCTAAAGCCCGTACTGAACTGGGTTGCTGCTCCCTCTTCTTGGAATCGGTTGCAAGATACTCTAAATCTTCAGGAGCTGGTTTCTTTGGCTGTTTTTAAAGGTCTTCTTAGGGCGCGGTCACACTGGCCATTCGTACCGTGCCGTACTCAAGCACGATTGGCCCCCCGCTGCGCCATTCCCACACTGGCCAGGACTAACCGTGCCTAAAAGCACGATTACCTCTTGTACATAACGTCGTAATACAACACATGCACGCTTTATGTTATTATGAAGCGTGCTCAGTTTACAAACAGGCGAACGAGAGAGAGAGAGAGAGATCTGGAGGTGGGCATATCTGACGGTAGGTGTTTTAACTGACTCTTTGATCGCCTTGTTGTTGCTGATTTATGACTAAATTTGATGAATGGTTCATATTTTTTGTGATTCCTTTATTTATGTTTATTGATGTTCAGTGTTTTATGTCTGAAACCCTGTAAATTGTGCTTCTGCTTATGTCGGCCAGGTCGCTATTATAAAAGAGATTCTTAATCTCCATTTGTCTTTTCCTGGTTAAATAAAGGTTAAAAAAACAAAAACAAAGGAGCAACCGGCGCTTTGCAAAGAATGAGCTGACACTGTTGTAGTTTGAAAGGTTGAATCATAACAGAAACACACAATCTGGACAAGAACAGGCACAAACCAATAGTTATCTAACCTCTGAATTTAGCCAGGTCATAAGGTCATGATCTGATACACGTACACACATACCCACCCACCCTTTCCGGGACAGTTTGTCCGTCCAAGAAACTTCTAGTAAATGGTCTTTATATAGCACACACGTTGTAATTGCCCAGTGTGATGATTGCCCATAACGGGATGATGGGGATGCTATTCACAAGCCATACGTCTCTGTCTGATTGTTCAAGAGCATTTACTCTTCTACAACACTGAATTCCTTAAATCTGTATGTAAAAGAAAAAACAATCTGAACACTTCGAAGTTCAAAGTAAAAAGAATTCCATCAGGAGAGAATTGTTCTCAGGACCAAACCTTTGTGTCTCCAGGTGGCAGCCTCCACTCAGATCTGTGAACATCAGAGGGCAGAGAGGTTGTTTCTTTATGCATGGTCCTCCTCCTCCTCCTCCTCCTCCTCCTCCTCCTCCTCTGGTCTCAGAGGAGAGGTCAGGGTCACGTTCAGGGTCACCCTCCTCGTGTTTCTTCCTCTCTGCCTGCAGCTGGATGAAGGGTCAGCTCCATCAAAGCGTGGATTAACTACTCCATAATGTGTGTGCGTGGATTTCTCCCACACCACCCGGCCTCGCCTCTCTCTCTCTCTCTCTCTCTCTCTCTCTCTCTCTCTCTCTCTCTATCTATCTCTCTCTCTCTCTCTCCGCTCTGCAGTCATGAATACGCATTAAGAGCCTTGACGTTTCGAGGGGGGTCACCCGGTTCAAAACAGTAATCATGTTTCCATATTTGAACTCTCTCCACCTCTGTTTGACATTGGCTCGGGATGCAGCGAGCGCCGGGCTTCAGTTTGCACGCTGCCACACTTACCACCACCCCTCCCTTAATCTGAAGAGTGTCTTTCGGGGTGTCTTTGCAAGGCCTGCAGGCCGCTGACATACGGTATTGATCTCATGGCTCTCCGCTAAGACCTCTGAAGGAAAGATCTCCCCCCCCCCCCCCCCCCCCCCCCCCCGTCATGTGACTGGCGCAGGTCCAGCTTAAATAAATCCTTATGTAACTTTCATCATCCTGGTCTGTTTTAGCAGGAGGAGTTTTTTTTACAGATTGTTTTTTTTGTCTGTAACTTTAAAAACTTAAATCTGACTTTAGATTGGCTTTCCAGGAGATAAAGAAAAGTAAAAAAAAAAAACAGGAGGCACAGGGGGAAATGGATTAGCATGAGCATATGTAAGAAAATGACTGAGCCTCGACTGCTCTGAGGAAAGATAACACGCTGCGACCTTTGACACGTGTTTCTGAGCGGAGACGGAGTTGTATGGAGCGCTTCTTCTTCTTCTTCTTCTTTCTTGTTTTTCTTGCAGAGGAAATATGCTTACACAGAACACAGAGACACATCGTGCCATGCAAGAGCGGCGAATATCTTGGCAGAGCGCTTTTTTTGATCCATGGAGATTGTAACAGAGCTCAGATAAATCTCGCCGTCCTTGGCGGTGCTGAAAAACTCGGGATTAAAAACACGCTCATCTCGCCAAGGTGATGAGTGGATGGAGGGTGTAATTGGGCTTTAGAACACCAGCGACACCCCTCTCCTGCAGCAACACTTTTCCTCCCCCCCCCTCCTCCCCCTCCTCCCCCCCTCTCTCTCTCTCTCATGGCTACAGGGGAGATAAAAACAAAATGGATGGCCGCGATGGTAATGAAACAACCGGCTGCAGAGAGGCGCACGGCGGGGGCCCGGAGACGGACGTGCGAGCAAATGAACGACGGAATAAGTGTCGAGTTAAATCACCTCCGCGTTGTCTTATTCTGCAGCTTCTCAGGGTTTTTTTTTTTTTTTTTAGTTTTTTTGCTCATTACCTTATCATCAGTCTCGCCGGAGTAAAATATGCTGATGACTTCCCCGAAGGTTGGGGGAGTTTTTTTTCCTGGCGGTCTCAGGAGTTTTGGGCGCCGATCGTTCACCACGTTAAAGTCATTATACGGCGAGTGGCCCCTTTTTTTTGTTATCTCGGCGACGCAGTCTGTTGTAAATAGCTCTGAAGTTATCTGGGCGGCGCAGTCACTCGGAAGGGGAGTAATTGGATAATTAATTTAGTCGCGGACAGGTCAAACAGATTTTTTTTTGTCTCGTCCGCCCTTTTTTCTGCGAGTGTCCCGTGGACGCCATGATTGATGTGTGCCACTTCAGGATAATTAAAGAGCCGCCGTGTGTCCCCGTGACTGCTCTGTTTAGAACGAGCACACAGGAGAGGTGACTCAGATTAGACCGTACAACACGAGGAACACACTATATTAAAAGACTTTAAAATGATGCTGAATCTGATGATCACACCTCCGAACCTGAGCGTTTCAGAGCCGGTATAAACGATGAATCCACCATGACATCACCACCATTGGTTATGTGATTTGCTGTTTCAAAAGCCTCTGGTTTGGTAGTTTTTTGCAGCCGCCATCTTTGTTTTCCTGCAGTCAGAAGTGTTCAAAATTGAAGGAGGGGGCGGGGCTACACTTAAATGAAAGGAAGGAAGGTCTAGAAGAAACGTAAAGGCTTTAAATGCGATTTTTTTTTCATCCAGCAGATGTCGCCCTTGAGCACCAGCATGAAACCGAAACAACTCGTGCTGCATTGTTGTGTTAGCATGCTAACGCTAGTGATCTTTATTATGCTCGTATCTTCACACTGCATGTAAATTTACCTGAAATGAGAGTGATCTAGAAACAAAGTTAATCAGTGAGTACAGTATGTTATTCTTCTTTTCTCTAGTCCCTCAATTAAACAACTTTTATACACGAGGGGAGGAGTCAGCCGGCCGTCCAGGCGATGTAAACAAAGTGAAGATAGGACTCTGAAAACTCTGAAAACATCACAGACAGTGGGACTCGGGTGTTACACCCATTGTAGACAGTCATGACTCACAGAGTTATTTTCAGAAGAGATACTTGATTTATATTAAGTGTGAAAAATCACATATAAAGCCTTTAAGCCATTTTCAAACCCCCCGTGTACTGCTGTTATAAAACTCTCT